>NC_068391.1:14001776-14284276 GCF_023724105.1 Carassius gibelio
ACAATATCGAGTGGCAGTACAAAATATGTATATTATTTACATCTAAAGACTTGCATTGCTAAAATGAAACATACATTTTAACTGTGTTTTTTTTACAGAGGAAGAGCTAATGAGTGGAGAAACAGTGAAAGCTTCTTTCATGTCTGTCGTGGATAATGACATTGAAAATAAACTAATTACAATCAAGCAGGGAAAATGGGTAATGATATGTGGTCTTCTTATCCTTTATATTTTTATTCATCTGTGGTTTCATCATGTTTTTTAAGTTTTTAATGTCAAAGAACTCATAAGAGCAATTAACTAAAAAAAAAAAAAAAAAAAAAAAACGTAATTAAATGCATACTTTGCTCAACAGTTATGAATTTATTTTGTCCAAAACTGATACGTCCCTTTTCTTCAGAGGGATGCTTGTGTTGAAGATGCCAAAAAAGCTAAAGGAATTAATGCAACAAATGCTAAAGATATTGTTACAGATAATTTTCTGTGCAGCGGTGGTACTGAACCTACTGTGGATGATGTTGCATGCAAAGGTAAGTTGGATTTTTTAAGAGGACATAATATTTGGCAGAAATATACCATATATGATGCTATTAAAATCACCATAAAATGTCATATCTTTAGTATCATTATCCTTAATAAATTGAATTTGACACAAGATCTAAACTCATAATGTTGTGCATATCATCAACAGGAGACTCTGGAGGGGCCACTTATGTGGTTCCAGGCAATCGACTAGTCCAGGTGAGTTTTTTTTTTTAAATAATTTCTCATGTTTGATGATTGCTTTTAACAGCACACTGAGCTATTTCAAATCATGCATCCCTCTTCAGGAGACTAAATTGTTGTTATTCATGTCTAATTTGAGAAATGTTTGTTTTAATAATATCTGAATAATCTTGGACAGGTTGGTATCGTAAGCTGGGGAGTGGAGGACCTGTGCAAGGACACCAGAAAGCCTAAACCTCGTTCATACACCAGGGATTACCATACAAATCTGTTCAGTGCAGAAGTACGTGAATTCCTTAAACGCTACCTAGGAGATGAGAAACTGGGAACCCCTCTTACGTTCCTGTGAACACTGCGTTTAACAGTATTCTATTTGCCTGCTCAGAAACATTATGCACATCTCTCAGTTAACTCAAAATTTATTTTTCTGCTTTGGAATTTGTAAGAAATGTGACATAATAAAAGCATTGCGAAATAATAAACAGATTTTTTTTGCATTATTATTAATGTGTTTTTAATAATTTTAAGAATAACTTTTTTTATCCAGTGCATGTAATCAGATGTGGTTAATTAACATATTCAGTGCAATCATGAACAACACTTTTCATGAGTGGGGTACAAAATAAAGCTTGAAACTTAATTTCAGTTGATTTAATTGTTTTGCACAATAATAACATGGATATATACATACATATAATAACACTTTTTTAGTTTTTTCTCCTTTATTTGATAAAAATACAGTAAAACAGTAAAAAATAAAACATTATAAAAAAGTTACAAAAAAAGTATAAAAATGAAAAGTTTTTTATTGATTCTAATTTATTTTGTCCCTGTGATGCAAAGCTGGATTTTTCATTTACATTTTTAAAATGCTAATTTGGTGCTTAATTCTTCAATTATTATTGGTGTTAGTTCTTATTATTGTCAGTGTTGACAATAATAATGTGGAAAGCATGCTTAATGTGGAAAATATAATTTTTCACAATTCTTTGATGAATAAAGTACAAGGAACACAGCATTTATTTAAAACAGAAATAATATGTAACACTATCAATGCTGAATAAAAGTATCATTTTGTTCGACTTAACCTATTATTACTTTACCTTAAACTTTTGAAGCAGCACAACTGTTTTCAAGAAATGTTTCTTGAGCACATCAGAGTATTAGAATGATTCCCGAAGCAAATATAATGTTATAAAAAAAAAAAAAAAAAAGTTTCATTGCTTTTGATAAAAAATCAAAATCAAATTAAAATGGTCCGAGAACACGGGACTATTCATTAAGATGAACTATTTCTGGCGGAAGAGGTTCAGTGTAGAGCACTTGAAGCTCTCTCACTGGAGTGGCTGCCATATGGGATGAGGACAGACAGTCCAAGCAACTTTATTATTACAACCTTAAATCATTAATAAATAATGCCATGTCCTCTGTTTCCCAGGAGCTTAAAGACACATGAGTGGTTATATGCTGATTTATGAGGCTTAGAATTTCCTTACAAAATTCTATCCTTTTTTAATAGCAGTAGGAGTTTATATTTGGCCAAGTATGGAGGCACAGCAACACAACAGAGTGTGAGTGTTTTCAAACCCAGTGCATAGAAATTAGTTCATGCAGAGATGATTTTTAAGAAGGTCTGTATGAAGTAACGTAAGCAAGTCTTCCTGTGCCCTTGTAGTTCAGTCTCCAGTTCCAAATGGCTTGATGCTCATTATGACCCAGTCGCCATTCTATACACATTTTCCCCTTGCATTGTTGAGTCACTGTTGCATGAACTTGCATGTTTACTTACAAGTCTGCAGTCGACCCTGCAACCACCAATCTCACCAGCTCATACTCTCTGTTCATTTCAACAGCTCTTTCAGATTTGCATGGAGATGGTGAGAATAAGGTGAGATGGGGTGTTTGTGCCATTGTAAGTGCGCTTAACTTAATGTGCACCAAAACACCAATATTCTTCAAAATAGCTACTTTTATGTTCCACAGAACAAAGAAAGTCATGCATGGTCAAGTCAATACAGATCAATGACATGACACTCACTTTTTGGCCATATCAAATGTTTATTTGAAAATAAGTAAAATGTGAAGCTCGTACGTATAATGACCTAAAATAGTAATTTTGATCTTTCTTAGGGGCAGTAAAGTAAATAAAAAATGTCAAGGTGATACAACTCTCTTAGTATCATAATGAAGAAATAATAATAAAAAATAAATTAAACTGCTCTTTTACATTTGAAAACTTTTTTCCAGCATATTAAAGTTAAATATATGCAACCAACATCCAAAAAAAACAAAACATAAAACTGGAAATGATATCACTGAGAAGACCCAGGCAGCTGCAATATTATATTTTATCTGATGATTCATTGCATTTCTTGCGTAAATCATTCAGGTTCCTCATGCTTGAGTCACAGGAAATGGAGAATTTTGTTCTTCTTCACAAAGAACAGCCTATACTTAGACAGGTGCCAATATCTACATATATGCAATGACTAACACATAGACAAGAAACTAAAGCACAAATTTGTCTCTTTGTTTGTCTCAGACGGTCATTACCTGTAAAGGGATGTTAAAGAAGAACATGGCAGATGAGGATGCAGTTAGCTGCCTAGTGATTGGCACAGAGAACGGTGATGTTTACATATTAGATCCAGAGGCCTTTACCATCCTTTACAAGGTCAGCACATTTACACATGCTTCATATGTGCTTGTTACACACTATGTTCTTCTATTAGCTTCTGACTTTATCATCAGATCATCAGGATCATCAGAACAAAAAAAAAACAAACAAAAAAAAAACACTTAAATATATAAATATATGAGCTGAGAACATTTGCTGGTTAAAGCCATGTTAAGGTGTTGAAAAGGTTTTTTTATTAAAGCATACAAAATGTAATTTATAATACAGTTCATTAAACATTAAAGATGATTTATTTGTAAAATAGGAAGTTTAAATGATTTATTTACCAACTTTATTGAAAATCCTCCTTACAGCATTTTTTCCTAAAATTTTCTAAAACAGTGGGACATAAAGAGATGTTTGTTGAAATCATGTCTTTATCTTGGTCAGTGAGATACATGCTAATTATTGTTTCAAAACTAAAGACTTCATTATAGA
Source organism: Carassius gibelio (assembly GCF_023724105.1). Taxonomy (NCBI): domain Eukaryota; kingdom Metazoa; phylum Chordata; class Actinopteri; order Cypriniformes; family Cyprinidae; genus Carassius; species Carassius gibelio. Next base: position 14,005,618 of record NC_068391.1, read on the forward strand.
GATCATTATCACTAATGCAAATAGCTTTCCTGCAGTGTTTAGGACCGTTCACACAAAGAACCTTAAAGTTTTAGTTATAATATACTAATTCTATTAGAATAGTCCACGATACACATATATTGATAATGACACAATATATGTATAATTGGAATTTCTGATTTTTTTTTTCCAGCTTATGAATGATGAATACATTGAAAGTCAATCCACCTGACTTTAAAGAGGAGCATTTTAAAAGGCGGCAGACAAAATAACCGCAATGTGCACATATAATCCACAAAATGTTATCATCCTTAGGTGGATGTAAATATGTGTGTAAATATCGTTATAGTTATCATTCTTGATGTGAAGAGGCAATGAAGAATCTTTTTTTTTTTTTTTGAACAAAGGTCAGACCTCCTGTTATAATGTAGATTTAAATTAATTTAATTTTTTTTTTTGCTACATAATTTTTTAACAAAAAACATTGGTAAAATATATGTTTGGGAGCCATAGACCTTTCCAACGATATATAGTTTGTCAAGATTAGATTAGATTTAATTGCAATATAGTGAAGTAAATGTAGGCGTCCCGTAGTGTGACATTTACAGTGTTAAACTCAGTTACAAATAATGTAGACAATTTGAAACAGAAAAGTGAAACTGATTATCTCTTGGCTAACTGCTAGTTGGTCAAACTAGTTCTTAACACAGGGGTTTTCAAACATTTTGGAGCCAGGGACACCTTACAGGGGAGAGGATTTCCAAGGTCCCCCTCATAATTATAGCAGTGTTTAAGGCTAAAGTTTAACATGGGTAGGATGAATGAACAAATGATTTTTTTTTTTATTGGTGCAAATGGTCCCCATTGTATATGTACTTTTAAATAGTATAATATAATTAAAATATATTCATTTATAATTGATGCATTTCAGAAACATATGTTGCATCTGTGTGTACATCACTTTTTAACAATTACTATCAGAAATAATTTAAATACTGCATGGGTCTAAATAAAACAATTGTTAGGGGGAAAAAAATATATAATATTATAGTGCTGTACACGTCCATGGATTCTTTTATGTATGTTTTCCCTCCCCATTTCATCCCTTTTTCTGATTGTGTTCATGTCATCCAGGTGTATCTTGTAATCAAGCTTGTTACCCCTTGTATATAAGTCCTAGTCTATGCAGTCTGTCTCTGTCAGGTCTACAAGTTATGTTTGTGTGTCATTACTCATTCCTGTTGTGGATTTTCCCCTGTGTCATATTTTTAAAGGACTGTTTAATGCTTCTCCGTATCTCCTTCGTTCCTTCCGGCAGCGAATTGTGACAGAAGACCTGACCACAAACACCCAGTATAATTTATTACTGAGTCATGAGAATGTTTAATTATGTTAAGCATTTATTGCGAATGTGTATGATAACTTAGCACAGTTATCTTTTGTGCAAAGTTCAGACTGCATGATTTTCAAAGTCATGGGATCACAGTTGTTTTTACACTGCACAACTATTTGGGGTAGCATTCAGTTGGGGCTGTATTCACATCGCACGATGCATCGGCGACAGGAGGTTAAACGCTGCATGACTTAACAATAGGAAGGATCGCCGACAACTCTGTCTGGCCAACAAACTATGTTTCACAACCAAATACACGAGAAAAGTGATTAAGAAATAATTCAAGATCATGATCTATAAAGTCCTCCCCGAACGCACGATAACAAATATGACTTCTTTGTTAACAACATCTGTTGGGAAAATGTTATATAGCCTACACAAATCGAAGTACTTGAAAGTGAAACCAACATTTTGTGCATTTCATAATGAGCTTATTTCATATACAAATGCTATCAAAGTGATAAAAAAAGAAAAGATTAATAGCCTTTATAGATGAATGTGATTTACAGGAATAAAAGCGAGCAAGCATCAACTACCGGATGCTGTTTTCTTTCTCTAGTCTCTATGAGATCACATGTCACGGTGAAATCGTTCCTACAATGATCAAGTGTGTGTGGTCTCGTGGTCTGGTCTAATCGTCTAGTGTGTGCGTTCAGAGGATTATAACGGTTGTGAACGAGCATCGATTTGCCTCAGATTTCAGATATTTGACGGCGATTTTGCAAAACATGTCGATGAGGGAATATCAGGGCTAAAATCTGGCTACTTGTGGAAACAGCAGTGTAAATGTGTTTTATAAAAATAAAATAAATAAAAGCCTGTTTTCTCACCCTCCGGCAGAAACATAAATCGATTCCTATGGTTATGTCCATAACAAACTAAACCAAAGCCATGCTCACACGGTGCGATTTAAAAAAATAAATAAACACACTGTGTAATCTCAGTTGTCAGACTATGGCCCAATCCCAATTCTATTTTATACCCCTTCCCCTTGTCCCTTGAAACAGACAAGGGGTAGGGGAGAAAATATTCCCTAAGGATTGGGACACCACTACCATGACCTCATACGCCATCATTCGTCGTCTAGATCTTACAATACACACATCTACTGGTGTGCTGGTGTGCATTAGAGCCTTTAATTATCGTTCTGTATTAATCAGCTGCTTACTGACACACACACATATCGGAAATCACGCAGCTCACACATCCAGGAGAAAATAAACTTGTCAACGCTGCCCCATGACTTTTACTAAATACAGTTTAAATACTGAATCGCTACATTAGCTATATTTTCCAGCAGCGAGAGGATATAAATCGCTGTTTTTAAGTAAAATCACTCTAAAAAGATAAACGCACAGACGGGAATACACGCACCTTCCATTTCTCTTTCTCTCCCTCTCTTTTGGGGTGGTGTTGGCACAGAGGATAAGACACATGCCTTTGATGTGAGAGACCCGGGTTCTAATCCACTGTGAGACATGTCTCCCTGAGCAAGACACTTAAGCCCTAGTTGCTCCAGAGGCGTGCGACCTCTGACATGTGTAGCAATTGTAAGTTGCTTTGGATAAAAGCATTCAGCTAAATGAATATATGTAAATATATTTATGCCAAAAAAGCTTACATTTATGTGTCTGTTTGTTCGCTGTAGCAGCCATGTTGCCGTGATAATTCATACCCCTTCGTTTGAACTGTGGTCCTGAAAATTCTTCGTTTGAAGGGCTACCTTGCCCTTCCCCTTACCCCTACCCCTCCAACCAAAAGAGAATCGAGACACCCCTACCCTTTCCCTCGGATAGGGGAAGGGCTAAGGGGTAGAATTGGGATTGGGCCTATATGACAGTCAAGACACTTTAAAAATGGGTGCGCACAAGAAAACTAAGAAAAAAGTTTCTACATTAACAACCTACACACGTTCAGCGACCACTAAATGCATTGCACAAGGGGCTGTAATGTTGATTATCATTAAAAGTATATAAATGGCAGAAATACTGGCTTATTTAAGTAGAATAGTGCAAGCAGCACTAAACACCCACATGAAAACAGCAGGAGTAACCTCTGTTTATAGCAAAGGCAATATATAATAAATTCAGTGAGCGGAGGACGGAAATGCCGAAGTTTATGCGCTTAGAAGAAATCTGATTACGGCTTGCTTTGTGTGGCGGAGGGGAATATGCCACCGCCTTGTGGGGGAAATATTCAGCACTATACTAAGGATGACTGAGTGAGCAACAGGATCCTAGTCCCCCCACCCAATGCTTTTAGTCTTTGTACAACTGTTAGACTAGTTGTATGTTGTGTCTATCGTGTTGCAATGTGTAATGCTCAAGAATCAGCGAGGTGGGCTTCAGGATTTACTCAATACACGGCAGCCACCTGAAGTGTGTGTATGTAGAAAACTCAGGAGGTAAACCTAGTTAACTGCAAAACCCGCCCTCCCCTGAATCTAACAGGATAGGTAAGACGCCCCCACTCCTTAGTATAAGTGACTCAAAATTAGCATAAACAGTTTTCAGTTAACAAACAAATTTTACATTTATTTGTACTGCAAGATTTTAAATGATTACGTTTTCCTTGTTTTCACAAAGTTTACAAAACAATTTCAAGTGTAAACAAATCAAAGTGAAATAAAAGAAATGTGGAAAATAATAGAGATGAAAAATCAACAGATTTGTGTCAGTTACAGTTCAATCTGAGGAAAGTAAGAATCAGTGTCACTTATTGTAAGTAACCTTAAACAAAACGTTTCACAGTTAACTCAACCTTTCAAACAAAGTACACTTTGAAGTTCACTTCAATCCGGCTCAAAAATCCAAGATCCAATTCAAAAATCCAGGAAAAAAAAAGGTGAAAAGTTATACTCTATCCATATATGGAGTTCACAGTCCCAAAAAGTTCAGTTATGTACACAAAAGAAAGACTATGAATCCCTTCGCAGGAAAATTCACTGATCACAGTTCCATCAAAATATCTGTATGATTTCACAGTTCAGATGACTCACTTACAGAAAATGGCAGTTTGCTTACCAGTTTTCAGAAGGAAAAGAGGAAAATAATTTTTATCACCACTCTTGGTTCATGAATGAGGTGCTGAAAGATGTCCAATGGATGGCAGGGTACTGTTTCTTCACTCACTAACCCTCAGCGATTGTCCTCGCGATCCTGACGACGGCAGCTTGATTCAACGAGGCCGCAATCCCAGCTGATGGAGGCACAATGAGAAGACAAACAACGCACGACCCTATCCGATGACTCAGCGAACCTTAATTCACACGATCTGTAACAGCAATCACTGTTTCAAGTTCGTTTGAACAAATGAAACAAAAACTGTTTGAAGCAAAGAAAACACAAGACTGTTTAACTCCTACGTGACTGAGACTTAATGAAACTAACAGGTCTTTTGTCCAGCTTCATGCATGAACACGGCAGAAAACTCATTTTAACGCTTACTTCGTTAAACTTGTTCATATACACGAAGACTCAGAAGCAACGTCATGCAGCTCTTATATATGTCGCGAGTCTAAACGGGACTTTTTCCCGCGATTGACTACCCGAGATCAACATTCAATTTCAGCTCACCGCTGCTCTTCTCCGCTCTCTCGCTCTCTCCGCGCAACTCGTCAAAACCTACAAAATGGCGGCGCCCACGACAAACATCAAAATAAAAGTCTCCACATATTAGAAAAATGTAAATCCCCTACATTCCCCCCTGCTAAACCCTGCCATGCCACCGGACTTCCATTCAGCAACTCAGTCCTGAAAAATAAATGACAGAGAATAGCAGGTAAATATTCTTTCCACACAAGAAAACATCAAGTACAGCAATTAAACACTTTCAATTAGCAAGATTGAAAAACCTTCATATTAAAAGAAACATACAAACCTTCAGGTTGACATAAGCTTATTTCAAGACATAGTCAGTCCTATACCTAACGGGTAAAGTACCTCTGTTCAAACGCTGTGAACGTCTAGGTTCAGTAATACTTTCATTTTCACTTTCAGCTTCGGAGCCACCTGAACTCATAGACTCAAGTACAGACTGTTCTACTGAATCATCAGCTGACATTTCATCGACATGGTCCCTGATACCTATCTCTGATTCATCCCCACCTGCCCTTCTACCTTGTGTGTCTGTGAGTGTAGCGGGTGCAAATGTAACAACAGGGACTGGAAGAACATTAGAATCTTCTGAATCAGTGTGTGCCTGACCTATGTGTGCTCTAGATTCACGTCTAGATGTGCAAGGTGGTAGTGATGACTGAAAAGTGCAAGGCTTGAGTTGATCCCTATGTACAACTTTACATGGGCCCCCTTTCTCTGGGCGAATGGTGTAAACTGGAGTGTCTGCGTGATTCTGTTTCACTACAGTGTAAGGCAAGGGTTCCCAATGGTCTTGTATCTTATTCCTTCCCCTATGTGAATGATTCCGTAACAGAACACGGTCACCAGGTCTCATAAGTGCGGCATGCGATTTCCGATCATAGGCTCTTTTTCTTCTCCTTGAAGCTTCCTGTTCTGCCGAGTTGGCTACTTCAACAGCAGTCTTTAATCTATCATGATGGTTTTTCACCCAATCATCAAGATTGTCAGCTCTACTGTCCTCCAAGTCTCTCCCATTAAGGATATCCATCGGCATTCTGGCATCCCTCCCAAACATTAAATAGAATGGCGAATAGCCAGTTGAAGTGTGGATTCGGCTATTGTATGCCATCGCCAACTCGGGCAGATACTGTTTCCAATTCCTTTTCTTTTCCGGGGGTAACGTCCTTAGCATATCATGCATGGTTCTATTAAATCTTTCGCACTGGGAGTTACCCTGTGGATGATACGGAGTGGTGCGACTCTTTCCGATTCCATAGACTTTACACAGTTCTTTGATGACATTTGCTTCAAAACATCGACCTTGGTCGGAATGTAGTCGTGCAGGACAGCCGTAGTGGACAAACCAATGCTGCACAAGGGCTTTTGCAGTGGTATGAGCGGTCTGATTTCTGGTTGGCACTGCTACCGTGAAACGAGTAAACATGTCAGTTAGGACGAGGACATTTTCATATCCTCCCAAAGATTCCTCCAAGACTGTATAATCCATAGCAAGGACTTCCAGCGGGGCAGATACATTAGTACATGTCATTGGGGCTCGTATTTTAGGAAAAACGTCTTTAGCAAGGGCACATCTCTTGCATTCCTGAATCCAGTTTTGAATATCCTTACTCATTGTCGGCCAGTAATAGCTCCGCCTCATGCGCTCCAGCGTGCTTCTTTCTCCAAAATGGCCACAATGATCATGCTGACTCTCGTACACTTTGTAACGCAAGGGTTCTGGAACCACTAATTGACAAATTTCTTCTCCGTCCCGGGGATCAAAGATGGAACGGAACATCACTCCTTTTTTAAGCTTGAGTCGTGTGAATTGTCTAGAAAGCTTTTTTAACTCAACATCCATATTGCGTTGCTCAACTGGACTCAGGTTCTTGTTGGTTAGTACAGCACGGTATATAGGAGCTATATGAGGGTCGATCTTTTGTTGCTCTTCTATATCACTCCAGCTATATCCGGGGACTTTCCTTGTCACTGATACCTGAACCGATGCTTGTACTATCTGATGCTTGTTGGCAACTGGCCATAAACATGCACGCACTTCATCTGAATTCATCCTAATGAAGTCTTTAGCAGAGTCCTCTTGCTCAGGCTCCTCACTGGATGGAATCCGTGATAACACATCGGCATTTGTGTTTTGCCGTCCTGGTTTGTAGTAGACTTCAAAATCAAATTCTGACAACTGAGCTATCCACCGTTGTTCAACAGCTCCTAAATTAGCGGTCGCCAAGTAGCGCAAAGGGTTGTGATCAGTTATCACAGAGAACTTGGAGTAGATCAGGTATTCTTTGAACTTTTCAGTTACAGCCCATTTCAAGGCAAGTAGCTCCAGCTTGAAAGCACTGTAATTTCTATCATTCTTTTCTGATCCACGAAGACCCCGACTTGCATACGCAATCACACGCTCAACCCCTCCTTGTCGTTGACTTAACACAGCTCCAAGACCATGCAGGCTTCCATCAGTTGTGAGTACAAAAGACTGACTGAAATCTGGGTACGCGAGAACTGGCGGAGACATTAAACACTGCTTGAGTTTGTCAAATGCAGTTTGACATTCTGTTGTCCAGTTAAGGGGTTCAATGATTTTCTCTTTCCCTCCTTTACCAACCAGGGCATGAAGGGGCCGGGCTAACTGAGCAAAACCAGGAACAAACCTCCTGTAGTAACTCATGAATCCAAGGATCTGTCTTAACTCTTTGACATTCATGGGTGCAGGCCAGGATTCCAAAACCTGAGTTTTCTCTCCATCCACCTTTATTCCCTGGGAAGAAATAAGGTGACCCAAGAATTTCACTTCGGGTTTCAAAAGGAAACACTTGCTGGGTTTCAGTTTCAAACCATGCTGTCTCAATCGATTGAATACTATTTCCAGTCTTTGACAATGGGTTTCGAAGTCTTTCGAAAAAACAATGATGTCATCAAGGTAGATGAGCAGTATGTCAAACGTTAGATCACCGAGCACCACCCCCATCAGACGCTGGAATGTTGCAGGTGCATTGCAAAGTCCAAATGGCATCCTGGTCCATTCAAACAGTCCAAAGGGAGTGGTGACCGCCGTCTTTGTTCTATCCTCCTCACTCATCGCTACTTGGAAATACCCGGAGGTAAGATCAAGTGTGGAGAACAGCTGTGCATTTCCCAAGGCATCCAACGATTCCTCCACACGAGGGAGAGGATAAGCATCTTTGCAGGTCACTTTATTCAACCTTCTGTAATCACAGCAAAAGCGTACGCTGCCATCCTTCTTGATCACAATCACAGCTGGAGATGCCCATGGGCTACAGCTTTCTCTGAGAATACCTTGAGATACTAAATCTTGAACATGTTTTTTCACTTCCTGAAAAACCTGAGGTGGGATTCTGCGATGTCTTTGCTTAATGGGAGGAGCATCTCCTGTTGGGACACTATGTGTGACAGCAGTTGTATAACCGAAGTCACAATCGTTCTTTGAAAACACATCACTGTGCTTAGCCAGTAAGTTTTGGAGTTTGCAACGTTGTGTTTCTGTGAGGTTCTCTAGATTAATTTGCACTGGAACTGGCAGCTGTCCTGAAGTGCTTATCTCTGCCTTCACCTTATGTTGCTGCACAGCTTTAACATGCAAAGCATTCTCTTTTTCCTCAAACTCGACGAGCACCCTTGGCACAACTTCCTGGGGCTTGGACAGTGCTGCGATCCTACATCGTGGTGGGAGCTTTACAGGCTTTTCACTAGAATTTAACACTCTGACTGGAACTTTACCATTGGCAGTCTTAGCAAGCACATTAGCAATCAGAACACTCTTAGGCAAACTGACATTTGACGAGGCCTCAACCAACACTTGACAGCTCACTTTTGGTGGTATCCTGCAGCGGCCTTCTAAAACACGTTCACTGAATGGTGGAATAGTTACTGATTGCTTCCCAGCAACCTTCACAAAGCCAATCTTGTCACCACAACTCAGTGCCTCAGTCTGCATCTTTATGTTAGCTAAAACTCGCTGGACTTTTGCCTCCCTAAAACCATGGCTATACCTGTCCATCTTCTTCATGTCTTTAGTAGTCATGAATAGATCATTAACTTCACTCAACACATTCATCCCAATAATGCCAGGCAATCCTTTCAATTCTGTCCCATTAGAATCGCTCTCTTTGATCACAAACACGCACTTTTCATGCAACGTCTTCCCAAAACACTCTATGTCTGCTTCCAGACATCCAATGATGGGAATGTCTAGGCCATTTGCTGCTGTAAGTCGGACCCAGTTGGCAGACGACAGAACAACTTCTCCAAAGTGATTCTTAAAATGTGACTCGGTGATAGTAGTCACTTCTGACCCTGTGTCCAAGAGACAGATTGTTCTGATTCCCGCAATTTTCACCTCAATGGTTATACAATCACCAAAAGCACTTTCACAAAGTGACTTGGAAACGTTCTCTGTATCACAGTCTGCAGTATGACTTCTTATAACGGATGGACCTGGACTCTCTAGCACTGAAGTGTCTCTGTCAGCTGTCTTTTCTATCTCTGCTGTGTTAGGTTGCACTCTACTAGAGTTTTCTCTGCTCTGAAGACAACGTCGGCTTGTGTGTCCTGGCTTACCACACGTATAACAGATGTACCTTCCTTCACTATCTTTCAAAGGTGCACTTTTTGCCTTGTTTTCCTTCACTGCAGGTTTCAATTTTTCTTTGCTGTTTACCATCTGAAACAGTTCTTCTTGTCGGGCAGCTATCTGTTGAATGGCTTCATGGAGTGACTCCAGGGTGAGAGGGGCTGAAGAGCTCTCTGTTGCAGTGGTAGCATGAACGACACCACGTGGACGAGTACTCGTTCTCGGATTGCTTGGAACCTGCACCTCCTCTTCTTCAGACCAAGTAATAGCTTCCTGCATAAGCTGGATGAATGTCAGGTCCTTCTCAGTTTTAACTCTCCTCTTCATTTCACGCCGTAGCGAATCGTCTTTCAGGCCCAACACAAGCTGTTCCTTCAAAACTCCATCAGCATCAGGAACTCTAGACGGCTCTCGACTCTGGATGATACTTAGCTTCTCCTGCAAGTCATAAGCATAAGAACGGATTGTTTCTCCAGGCATTTGTTTGCGGTCATAAAACTCTTTCAGTCTGCTGCCAATGGGAAGTTTGTCCCCATAAGTCTGATCCAAAGCATCGAAAATCTCATCCACTGACTTCTCCTTTCCGTTGAGTGTGATCTTGACTGTCATCTTAGCCTCATCTTTTAAATACTGCTTAACAAACTCAATTCTGTCTTCTTCAGGAATTTTCATCACCTTGAAGGCGGACTTCATTGAACTTATCCATTCTTCTATACTCAACTCACCAGGCTTGGAACGACATCCGGTGAACTCTGGAAGCTTACGATCCCTAGGGATGTAAACAGTAGATGGTGCTCTCTGAGCGGCAGCCTGTTGTTCAATAACAGTTTTAGCGAGGGAAAGCGCCTCTCTCTGTTCGGCTCTGGCTTGCTCTAACATGCATGTCTGCTCACCGAAACGCCTTTGCATCTCTTCAAACTGTTTCTTTAACTCGTCCAGTTCAGCCATAGTGTCGGCTCTAGGACCATGAACTTACACTGAATCAGGAACCAGGAATTGATCCTGTTCGTGACGCCAATATGTGGCGGAGGGGAATATGCCACCGCCTTGTGGGGGAAATATTCAGCACTATACTAAGGATGACTGAGTGAGCAACAGGATCCTAGTCCCCCCACCCAATGCTTTTAGTCTTTGTACAACTGTTAGACTAGTTGTATGTTGTGTCTATCGTGTTGCAATGTGTAATGCTCAAGAATCAGCGAGGTGGGCTTCAGGATTTACTCAATACACGGCAGCCACCTGAAGTGTGTGTATGTAGAAAACTCAGGAGGTAAACCTAGTTAACTGCAAAACCCGCCCTCCCCTGAATCTAACAGGATAGGTAAGACGCCCCCACTCCTTAGTATAAGTGACTCAAAATTAGCATAAACAGTTTTCAGTTAACAAACAAATTTTACATTTATTTGTACTGCAAGATTTTAAATGATTACGTTTTCCTTGTTTTCACAAAGTTTACAAAACAATTTCAAGTGTAAACAAATCAAAGTGAAATAAAAGAAATGTGGAAAATAATAGAGATGAAAAATCAACAGATTTGTGTCAGTTACAGTTCAATCTGAGGAAAGTAAGAATCAGTGTCACTTATTGTAAGTAACCTTAAACAAAACGTTTCACAGTTAACTCAACCTTTCAAACAAAGTACACTTTGAAGTTCACTTCAATCCGGCTCAAAAATCCAAGATCCAATTCAAAAATCCAGGAAAAAAAAGGTGAAAAGTTATACTCTATCCATATATGGAGTTCACAGTCCCAAAAAGTTCAGTTATGTACACAAAAGAAAGACTATGAATCCCTTCGCAGGAAAATTCACTGATCACAGTTCCATCAAAATATCTGTATGATTTCACAGTTCAGATGACTCACTTACAGAAAATGGCAGTTTGCTTACCAGTTTTCAGAAGGAAAAGAGGAAAATAATTTTTATCACCACTCTTGGTTCATGAATGAGGTGCTGAAAGATGTCCAATGGATGGCAGGGTACTGTTTCTTCACTCACTAACCCTCAGCGATTGTCCTCGCGATCCTGACGACGGCAGCTTGATTCAACGAGGCCGCAATCCCAGCTGATGGAGGCACAATGAGAAGACAAACAACGCACGACCCTATCCGATGACTCAGCGAACCTTAATTCACACGATCTGTAACAGCAATCACTGTTTCAAGTTCGTTTGAACAAATGAAACAAAAACTGTTTGAAGCAAAGAAAACACAAGACTGTTTAACTCCTACGTGACTGAGACTTAATGAAACTAACAGGTCTTTTGTCCAGCTTCATGCATGAACACGGCAGAAAACTCATTTTAACGCTTACTTCGTTAAACTTGTTCATATACACGAAGACTCAGAAGCAACGTCATGCAGCTCTTATATATGTCGCGAGTCTAAACGGGACTTTTTCCCGCGATTGACTACCCGAGATCAACATTCAATTTCAGCTCACCGCTGCTCTTCTCCGCTCTCTCGCTCTCTCCGCGCAACTCGTCAAAACCTACAAAATGGCGGCGCCCACGACAAACATCAAAATAAAAGTCTCCACATATTAGAAAAATGTAAATCCCCTACATTTGAAAAACGGAGAAGGTTTAATGTTCATTGTCTGAGAAGTCAAATTGCAGGCTGTGCACCAAATCTTCTGACATAGCTGATTTTTGGCCGTTGCGATCAAATTTGACCTCAGACGAAATTCTGGCTGTCGGTGAACATGTCAAACCAGAGATCAAAGACTACAGATTTTAGCCTAGGGCTAGGAATCTTTAAGGTTTTTCTATATTTATCTCAGATGACCAAATCATGGCCAAAATTGCACAGTGTGAGCCGGGCTTTACTTATTAAAAACTGAAACTTACCCATGCAGATGGGCTTGCAAACCTATCATTGGGCATATGAATCGTTTCCATGAGTGAATCGTTGGATGCGGTATAACATTTGGTTGCTAAACTAATAGGCTAATTATTATGTAAAGAAAGTTATGTACTTATCTCGTGTCCAAATATCTACGAACAGCAACCTTCATGCAAAAAAGGTGTTTGAAAAAACACCACTACTGTTCTCAAAATCATCATCAGAGACTTTCATGCCTACAGGATATAGAGATAAGCATTTGATTCGGGCGTGATGGACGGGAAGATGGCTCTCTGATGATGACTACCAAAGGTAGTAAAGCATGTTGCATGGTAGATAAAAAAGTTCAGGGTAACTATAACGCTGAACATATAAACCATTGTAAATGTCATAAACTGTATGTAATCCAGAAGGAGGTTTGATTGTGAAGATCCTCAAGAGGACGGCTGTGTCTGACGACAGGGACTTGGCCTCTGGACTTCCAATAGCCCAGAGCATTCGTCTGAATGTTCCCAAGAAAACCAAGCTCTACGTGGATCAGACCTTGAGAAAGCATGAAAATGCATTAGGTAAGTGATGCACCAAAGTAAATTTTTTTCATGAAGCACCTATGTTGAAATTAAAGCTTTGATTTAGCCAAAAACCGAAACAACTGTAAAACTGAAATTGGTATGCTCTTTAGAGTGTTTTTAAGGGAGAAAGGAAGTAGTAGAAAACTTTCCTGGTAAAGCCACATCTCAAAATTTCAGCTGAGGAAATTTTTTTAATATCATATGCATATTATATACACTACCAGTCAAAAATTAGGAATAATATTTATGCTTAAGGCTGCATTTATTTAATAAAAAGTGCAGTAAAAACAGTAATGTTCTAAAACAGTATTACAATTTATAATCACTGTTTTCTGTTTACTTTATTTGAAATGCACTTTATTCTTGTGAATTTTGAGCAACCAAAACTTGAAAAAAATTCAGAAATCATCTAATCTCTAATATGCTTATTTGATGCTCAATTATTATCAGTTATTTTTGGTATACAATTATTAATACTGGTTTTCTTATTATCAAAAAACTTTTTTATATATACACAGGGAGTGCAGAATTATTAGGCAAGTTGTATTTTTGAGGAATAATTTTATTATTGAACAACAACCATGTTCTCAATGATTCCAAAAACTCATTAATATCAAAGCTGAATATTTTTGGAAGTAGTTTTTAGTTTGTTTTTAGTTGTAGCTATTTTAGGAGGATATCTGTGTGTGCAGGTGACTATTACTGTGCATAATTATTAGGCAACTTAAAAAACAAATATATACCCATTTCAATTATTTATTTTCAGCAGTGAAACCAATATAACATCTCAACATTCACAAATATACATTTCTGACATTCAAAAACAAATCAGGGACCAATATAGCCACCTTTCTTTGCAAGGACACTCAAAAGCCTGCCATCCATGGATTCTGTCAGTGTTTTGATCTGTTCACCATCAACATTGCGTGCAGCAGCAACCACAGCCTCCCAGACACTGTTCAGAGAGGTTTTCCCTCCTTGTAAATCTCACATTTCATGATGGACCACAGGTTCTCTATGGGGTTCAGATCAGGTGAACAAGGAGGCCAAGTCATTAGTTTTTCTTCTTTTAGACCCTTTCTTGCCAGCCACGCTGTGGAGTACTTGGACGCGTGTGATGGAGCATTGTCCTGCATGAAAATCATGTTTTTCTTGAAGGATGCAGACTTCTTCCTGTACCACTGCTTGAAGAAGGTGTCTTCCAGAAACTGGCAGTAGGACTGGGAGTTGAGCTTGACTCCATCCTCAACCCGAAAAGGCCCCACAAGCTCATCTTTGATGATAGCAGCCCAAACCAGTACTCCACCTCCACCTTGCTGGCGTCTGAGTCGGACTGGAGCTCTCTGCCCTTTACCGATCCAGCCACGGGCCCATCCATCTGGCCCATCAAGACTCACTCTCATTTCATCAGTCCATAAAACCTTAGAAAAATCAGTCTTGAGATATTTCTTTGCCCAGTCTTGACGTTTCAGCATGTGTGTCTTGTTCAGTGGTGGTCATTTTTCAGCCTTTTCTTACCTTGGCCATGTCTCTGAGTATTGCACACCTTGTGCTTTTGGGCACTCCAGTGATGTTGCAGCTCTGAAATATGGCAAAACTGGTGGCAAGTGGCATCTTGGCAGCTGTACGCTTGACTTTTCTCAGTTCACGGGCAGTTATTTTGCGCCTTGGTTTTTCCACACGCTTCTTGCGACCCTGTTGGCTATTTTGAATGAAACGCTTGATTGTTCGATGATCACGCTTCAGAAGCTTGGCAATTTTAAGAGTGCTGCATCCCTCTGCAAGATATCTCACTATTTTTGACTTTTCGGAGCCTGTCCTTCTTTTGACCCATTTTGCCAAAGGAAAGGAAGTTGCCTAATAATTATGCACACCTGATATAGGGTGTTGATGTCATTAAACCACACCCCTTCTCATTACTGAGATGCACATCACCTAATATGCTTAATTGGTAGTAGGCTTTCGAGCCTATACAGCTTGGAGTAAGACAACATGCATAAAGAGGATGATGTGGTCAAAATACTCATTTGCCTAATAATTCTGCACACAGTGTAACTTTGTGGAAACCAAGATACGTTTTCATGGTTCTTGGTCTAAAGAACAGAATAAAAATATTCTGTATCACTATAAAAAAAATCTTTCTCACACCAAAATTGGAATGGTACTGTATTATGGTTCCATAAAAATGTTGATCAGCAAAACTAATTTGACCATTGATAATAAGGAATAAATTAATTTTTAAAATAAATTCAAATAGAAAAGTTTTTTTATTTATTTCATTGTAACAATTTACAATATTGTTATTTAACAGTATTTCACATCAAATAAACCTGAAAGTTGAGACCGTTGTTGTCTTTTTCTATGCAGCCATGCACAGAGCTTTTCAGATGGATCTGAGCAGGCTGCGTCCCACTGCAGCACGGGCCTATGTCAAAGCCCTGGAGTCCAGGCTCACACCCATGTCAGCGAGCTTGACCCAGCTGCTCAATATGAATGCTGTGGTGAGTTGAGCAATTCTGAATGTGCCAACAAGATGACAATGGACGGCTGATACCAACCTCAACGTCTGCTTCCTGTTTCTGCACAGGTTCAAGGGTTGGGCCCATCCTTTAAGCATACATTGAACATCCAGAACACTGCAGCGTGCCGTCCAGTCATGAACCTGGCCATCAGTTTTCTGTACGATGACCTCAGTTGAGCAATTCCATTAATAATATTATTTTCTGATATAAGCAAATTCTTTTAATGTGTAATGTTTTACTGATTACTACAGTGAATCGTTGTGTGTCTGTAGATCCCCCTACTGGTACCAGGGCTGAATTACCCCAATGACACTTTTGTGGAGTGCTTGAGTGACAAAGGGATCTCTGACATCATCAAAGAGAGACTCTCACCCTATATATTTGATAATAAAACAGTGTTTCTCTAAAATGCAGTGGCATACATATTCTATGCACAATAAAATGTGCTTAGTCTCTTGCTTGAAGCTGGAAATCCTATGAACATTCACCAACAAAGATGGGTTCTGCCACTGGTGCCATCGCAGGAGCATGACAACCCTGTACATTCCCATGATGCACGACATAAATGTTTATTACAGTACAACAAACCCTGGATTAAGTCAAGCAGCTGTTTAACGTTACGTTTCTGATTCCAGGTGTTTGTGCTGAGGGAAGGAAAGTGCTCCTCTCCTCACCGCCCACATGCCTGTGAGTGAAGGACTTGCACTGAACTGAGAGCGAGAGTCAGACACGTCTAGTTAAGCTTCACAGGCATCTTCAACTCTTGCTATGCTCCAACCAGCAGTTAGGCTTCTCCACAGAGGTGCTTGGAAGGGAGAGCCTTAAATCACGGGAGTAAAGAGAAGCTTGCGCTGGCCCAAGAGATGGCTTAGATCAGGATTGAATGAGGCATGTCCTCATAGGTAATATCTCTGCACCTTTTAATGGCTAGTGATGGAGTGTTTGACTGATAGCTGCGAGGCCTAGCGCTCCATAGGTCACATAGTTTGGATGTAAGAGACATTATGATGTTTTATTTGTCAATACTGTCCAAGTCCAACCCTGCCTCAGCAACTTCACTATATTATCAGACAAGCTTTTGCTCTTCTTTTCTATATATCTGTGGAATTGTTTAATTTCTGTACAATTATCCTTAAAATTATCTGTTTATAATGTATCAGTTTATAATTAGAAATGTTGAAAAAATGTATTAAAATAGACGTGTTTTTTTTTTTTTTACGCAAACGTCTTAACTGCCACTTTTGATCAACTGTATGCATCCTTTGCTGAATAAAACTATGAATAAATAAATTAAAATATCTTGTTGACTCCAAACTATTAAACAGTACTGTTTGTCTAACATTTATATATACAGTAAAAGCAAGCAGAAAATGTTGCCACTGACAACATATCATTTGATCTTCTCCCAGAGCTCACGGAAGTCTGTCAGTCGCAGCTTACCAGTGCCAGTTATCTTCAGGGAAGATTAAGGTTTGACTTTGACTTTAAAGCAAACTATTCACAGTGTGACCTATAAAAATGGACCACAAATGCTAACATTCTTGAGTGTGGAGTCTTCAAAGGATACATCCAAAAGATTGATCATGGCTCGACAAGCCTCTTTGTCAAATCCGTCTGTCTTTATAATCTTTATCTGTGAGAAGAACAATCATATGGACATTCCACATATACTGCAAATAAAGTCATAGACAAGACTTTATTTGCAGTACATGCGGAATGTTGTCAATTACCACAATTGTGAAACCTGTGACATTTGCTTTATTTGTCAGTAAGCACACACACATTTGCTAACAACCTGGTTTAAAATTATCTGGAGTTTCAACACATTGATCTCCATCTAGACCAGAGTGAGTGAGTGAGTCAATCAAGCTATTGGGCACTACAGCAACCCGTGAAGTCCTCCCACTTCCTGCTGTCTTACCGGCCCTGCCAGCTTTGTGAAGACCGCCTTGAAGCCCTCGTCAATGTCGCTCTCCTGGAGTGCAGGCTGCCATAGGAACACCACATTATTTAGCCGGCAAAACTTCCCAGGATGCATCTGTGTGCAGTACTGCTGAAATTTTTTTTACAGGAAAACTCACCTCCTCTGGTACATCTATTGAAATTTCATCCTTCTAGCCCCCATAGAGAAAATACTTGAATAATATACATATATACACACAATTTTAATTGCATTTTTAATTTAGATTTCTACATGTGAATAAAAACGGTTAGAAGTATTAATATTTTAAATGTGTATATATTATATTATATTATATTATATTATATTATATTATATTATATTATATTATATTATATTATATTATATTATATTATATTATATTATATTATTGGAGGGGTTAAAAAAGATTTTCTGTATTTTATGCCACAGTACTAACATCTACGGTGCAGCCCATCAGGAGCCTCTCTCCACAGCTCTTCTGATGATGTTGAAGAGGTTGGGTGGAGTTTTATTTAGCTCATATATCTCTGTCACTCCACCAGTGAAGTCCACAAACCCCTCCGACGTACAGCCTCCTGACAGAGCCTCATAGCAGCCGTTCAACTTGCCACATTCATAACTGAACTCATTACACAAGCAAACAAGACCCTGGTCTGAAGACTACTTGTGAAATCCTTCTTACTTTGTATTTGCCTTCTCCACCAGGGGCGCTCCAGAACTCCTTCAGCTGAGAGGACGAAAAGTAGCTAGGCAGCCGGTCATCAATCACCACATCCATCCAGTCCTCTAACTTCAATATCACATGTCAAAATCCATGTCACATGTCATCACGTCACAATTATTGTAATCAAAAAGATGACAACTCTTAAAGGGATACTCCACCCTAAAAAATTTTTTTTGTCATTAATCACTTACCCCCATGTTGTTCCGAACCCGTAAAAGCTCAGTTAATCTTCGGAAAACAATTTAAGATATTTTGGATGAAAACCTGGAGCCTTGTGACTGTCTCATAGACTGCCAAGTAAATAACAGTGTCAAGGTCCATAAAAGGTATGAAGAGTCATAGTTAAAATTCTCCATCTGCCATCAGACGTGCCAGACTAACAGTAACACTTTTTGTAAGCAAAGAAAACAAAAATAACGACTGAGATGACATGAATGCAGCATTAAACACCAGTGCACACAAATTTCTATATCCTATATAAAACACTACCATTCACTACCATAATTTTTAAGAAATAACACTTTTATTCAGCAAGGACACATTAAATCAATTAAAAGACATTTCTAATATTCCAAAAGCTTCCTATTTCAAACAAATATTGTTCTTTTTTAACTTTCTATTCTTTAAAGAATCCCGAAAAAAAAAAATATCACAGTTTCCACAAAAATATTAAGCAGCACAACGGTTTTCAACATTGATATTAAGAAGAAAAGCAAATATTAGAAATGATTTCTGAAGGATGATGCGACACTAAAGACTGGAGTAACGATGCTGAAAATTCAGCAACCAAAATATATTAAAATAGAAAACAGTAATTTTAAATTTCATAATGTTACTGTTTTACTGTATGTCCAATGCAATAAATGAGCATTTGCTTGGTGAGTGTAACAGACTTCTTTCAAAAACATTTAAACAATCTGAAACCTTGAAAACTAGTGTATTTTATCAAGCATTAGGTTTCTGTAACAACAACAACAAAAAAGATATATATTTGATAACTACATATATGTGATATATTTGAATTATACAATAACAATTTCTGCATTTCTCTTCCTATGTAAACATTAGTACACTAGGTACTGCTGGCTGTTCTTCAAGTCTCTGTGCAGCACTAATGCTCTGAACATTATGCATTCACTAAATGTGACTGAGCCTAAATAGCTCCTGGCTGGAGAACAGAAGGGGAATTTGGCGAGTTAAATGTGGCCATTTCATTTTCTGGGTGAGGTTGGTATATAGTCATTGCAGTAGACAGGGTGGGCTGATGTTTAGGGACTGTTGCTTAATGTAGATCTGCTGAGCTATGGAGAATCAAATGGAAATGGAACAGATTGGTTTACACGCTGCATTGAAAAGGAGGTCTGGGATTTTTCAAAAATGTGGCAGAGAATTAAATAATGGGTTCTAAATGTATTTTCCTCAATACTTGTATGACTGAGGGCATAGATTACCTTTATCTATACAATGGTTTTCTTTTATAAATTACTGTCCATATAATTAATGGCACACTCAGTAATTTAGCTGGAAATATGATCTTAACACACACACATATATATTTATATATATACATATATATATTATTATATATAATATATATATATATATATATATATATATATATATATATATATATATATATATATATATATATATATATATATATATATTATTCATCATATTGAAACTGTTGAAAATACACAGCATTGGTAAGCTGATCCACACGACATCCTCTGAACTTGGTCAATACTAATCTTACACACAGGCACTGCACTAAAAATACATTCACTTCCAAATTGAATTTAACGGGTCATCTTGTTTGCTAAAAATGAATTCCAACAATAAAAGAAAATGTCATTATGAACAAAAACATGAACAACAATATCACATTAGACCACAAAAATTCCAAAATGACAATTCCCTTACATTTAACTTCCAAAAGTGCATTTATCTTTGCCATGTTAAATTCATTCAACTGACTAGTGCTATATGCTGTATTAACAATAATTCTATCCTGACAATCCAATGATAGCTGCTCGCATCTCAGCTTGTGTAACAGACATTTCTTGTTTGATGAAGGACCATCACCTTCAACTCAACCTTGCCAAAACAGAACTGCTTGTGATTCCAACAAACCCATCGTTTCATCTCAATTTCACCATCAAGTTTGGCACATCAAACATAACTCCTTCAAAAACAGCAAGAAACCTAGGAGTTATGATTGATGATCAGCTGTCTTTCTCAGACCACATTGCTAAAACTGTCCAGTCCTGCAGATTTGCTTCATTCAATATCAAGAAGATCAGACCCTTTCTTTCAGAACATGCTTCAAAAATTCAATGCATTAATGTTTGCATACAAAACTCCCACTGGCTCTGCATGACCTTTACATAAATTCATTATTTAAGACTTATGTGCCCTCTAGAAGCTAGTGTTCTGCAAGAGAACGTCACTTTATTTTGCTTTCTCAAAGAAGCACAAAGTCACTTTTACGGACTTTTAAATGTAAAAACACATCTCTTTCATCTTCATTTGGCTCTCTAACTCTAGCATTCTCTATTCTAATTCTATTCGTAAAAAAAACTAGCTTTCTAATCTTTTTGTATTCTATCTGTTTTCTTTTCATTTATTACAAAATTAACAAAAGCAAAAAGACCTCTAACACTAGCTTGCTCTATTCTTTTTCTATTATACATTAAATATTTAAATACTTGTTATGTGTACTGCATTAAGCTAACTGAGACTTGTTATGGCATTATGTATATCATTGTCCTTTGGTTGATTTTGATTGCTTTCATTGTCATCATTTGTAAGTTGCTTTGGAAAAAAAAGTGTCTGCTAAATGACTAAATGTAAATGTAACAAAAACATAAAAGGCATTAATAAAACCACTAACTCGGACAAGTTACGCAATATGGCATTCATAATGGAATGCAATTCATATAATAAATGTGATATTGTGTAGCTTGTCGGTGATCTACAGCTAAACAAAAAATCTCTGCTTGACAGATAAAACTAGTGTTGCCTTTTTTACCAGTTATAATATTTTGCAAGTAAAACATGAGTAAATTTTTATTTTTATTTTGGGGTGAACTATTATGCAAATATACATGCAAATGTAAATTTGTGAGCAAATACTTTGCATACATTTTGTAGGCTGATTTATTTTACTAGGGTTGAAATCTTGGCCCAAGCTATAGACTCAGTTCATTCCAATGTTCTCACCGTGGGCCTCATCCAGCAAACAACTTTGGTTTTGACAGAGCCGAGGCCCAACTCCTTGAATCCTTAAAAACACTGCTGGGCTTGGAATGTTTCATCCTCAAAAAGACATCCACTCTGAAGGCAACGGGCATGCAAGGTTTCAAAATCTTGGCCCAAGAACTTCATGATCATATTGTTTTGACCCAATCCCTCATTTCAATCCCATTCGCTCCTCAAACGAGCAGCGACTCCAATGGCACTAACTGGCTCCATCCAGGACAGAGCTGTCAGAGACACCCCAAAAATATGGATTACTGTTGCATTTATTTATTTACTAAAGAAAGTTCTGAAATATTAAATGCGGTGTTACTGCCATCTACAGGCGAATGCTGGAAATCACTGGCGATTTTTTTAAACGTCCTAGGCAACAAGAGCACTGCACGGGAGTTTTGTGAATTCTACATTTTCATTGTTCTTCATAATTTAAAAAAGAGGCTCAGGCTGTATAAATTTAAATGTCTCCCCTACCAAAAATATAAAAATAGTGCTTGACTATGAAGTGGGCACTATAAAATCCATACCAGTTTGGGATACGATCAAATCAAATGGTTTCATAATGGCCACAAGGGGGCAACAAAGAGCTGCAGTAATGTGACTGTCATCTGATTGTTGTGTTACATATGACCTATATTAAAAACCTTTAGGGACAGAAGCAGAGAGAGAGAGAGAGAGAATTAAAAGCATCTTATCCTTCGATGGAAAGCTTGTGTTTGTGTGTGCTATGTTAGATTTTGTGTGTAAAGGACAACATCCTACACATGTTTGATTCTGTGTAGGCCAATATGAGAGATCACTAGAACAGACTAAATCAAACATGCATTTAACTCAGTCCTGTTTTGTACTTGATTGTGCTTGTCATGCATCCAAATAAGCTGCAAACAGTAAGTGGGAATGTGTAGGAAGTACGTTGCACCAGTATACTGTATAATAAAAGCAGAGCCCTTAACATTTCCAGGACAGTCTTGAAATAAAGTAAACATTATAACCTTTAGGGAATAGCCTACATATCAGTTTTAGCTTTATCCAAAAGGATTAAATGCAGAAAGTGTAAGGAACTCTGCAACTCTTTTTGATTAATCCTCTGCAGTCTGCAATGTTTCAGGACTTGAGCTCATGAAACTTCACTTCACTCTGGCTTCAATCTGTCAGGGAGGGATAAACTACAAATGGTGCCAGCGTGGGTGGCTGAAGTGTTTTAGGAGCTGCCACTACCATAATAGATTCAAGTGGGTTGCATTTTAAAAAGAAAATACATAGAAAGAGAGCAACGGAGGGAGATGAATATAAACTTATGACTTAATATTTTCTGTCTTTTCAAACAGTTTCAGTTGAAGCAACAGATGATAAAATCCATTAGCCTAAATACAAAATCTGTAAATAAACAATATTCAAATGAAACGTGATGTGCTCATAATTAATTAGCTGCAGCTACAGCCTTAGAAATCAAATGTTTGTCTTATATTCAATTTAAAATTATAGGTTTATAAAATACTTTTAATAATAATAATAAATAATCCAACATTATATTATTGGAAATACAACAAAATTAAAATCTCTGTATTTATTTTTGTTTGTTTGTTGTTTCTAATAGCCTACTGACTGATCCTTAGGGGACCTTAGCTACTCGATAAAACCAGAGACAATTTAAGTAACGCGTTCAATTTTGTTGCGTCGCGTCGCTCGCTTGCAGTACGTGCGTCTTGAACGAGAGGCTTAGTAGCTTTACTATATGTTTTTAAAAAAGAGATTTCCGCTTCCTGCTGTTGTTTTAAACGTTCAATTGACCAGAAGCTGATCACAAGCCGGCAGCTGAACTGACTGGCCTCAGCAGCAAGTTGAAGTGAAGTCTCCTATGAATCCACCGCTGAGCGGAGGCGGGAACATTAGGAGGCGCGTGCCATGAAAGTGTCCATATCTGACCAGACTTCACGCTTGAGCGCGTGTCTAAACTGACCGAGACCGACAGCACAGCACCCGAGACTAGAGCATGTCGGAGCGAGGAGGGCTTCAGCAGCGAGCGGGAGCTCCGTCTCCCCACTTGCAGCCTCTCAGGACGGTCACGGTTTCTTCGAGTCGCCCGGTTCAGATGAACCTGTTCGCGACATGGGAGATTGACAGCTCCTCTCCCAGCTGTGTGCCCAGGTACGCCGCTTCTTTCCTTTCTAGTAGACATGCGCTTTTTTTCTTTTTCTTTTTTACAGTCGCCAGTAGAGTTACTTTGTACCAGAGTAAATCGTTAATCCAGATCACGCTGCACTGGAAATCACATGAAACACTGGCTTCTTACTTTAGACCAGGGTGTTTTTTTAACCTTTACACACCCATATTCTGTGCCAAACAGTTTGAACATTTGTACGTTTCTGTTACTTGTACATGTTTTCTTTTACGAAATTATGATTAACTAATTCATCATTGTCAAGTTCAAATGCATACTAATATTTAGTATCATAATAACAGGCTTTATTTAATTAGTCACTCACTAGTACTCCCACATTAGCTACTAGCCTACTTATTACTTTTCCCTTGCACTAATATGTAATCATTTGTATTAAAATTATATATATTAGTTCTGTAACACTTGTTTATATTTTACTGACACTTTGGAACATATGCAAATGTGTGTGTGTGTATGTGTGAATGAGTACAGGTGCAGGTCATATAATTAGAATATCATCAAAAAGTTTATTTCACTAATTCCATTTAAAAAGTGAAACTTGTGTATATAATATTAATTCATTAAACACAGACTGATATATTTCAAATGTTTATTTCTTTTAATTTTGATTATTATAACTGACAAACAACTAAGGAAAATACCAAATTCAGTATCTCAGAAAATTTGAAAATTGTGAAAATGTTCAATATTGCAGACAACTTGTGTAACACTCTAATCAGCTATTTAACTCAAAACACCTGCAAAGGCCTTTAAATGGTCCCTCAGTCTAGTTCTGTAGGCTACACAATCATGGGGAAGACTGCTGGCTTGACAGTTGTCCAAAAGATGATCATTGACTCAAAAGGTCATTGCAAAAGAGGCAGAGCTCTGTGTCCAAGCATATTAATAGAGATGCAAAGGAAAAGATGAGGAAGAAAAAAAGTGTACAAGCAATAGGGATAACCGCACCCTGGAGAGGATTGTGAAACAAAAACCATTCAAAAATGTGGGGGAGATTCACAAAGAGTGGAGCAAGTGCTTCAAGAATCACTACGCACAGATCTATGCAAGACATGGGTTTCAGCTGTCGCATTCCTTGTGTCAAGCCACTCTTGAACAACAGACAGTGTCAGAAGCATGAGTGAGTGGTCCAAAGTTATGATCTCAGAAGAAAGGAAATCAGGGTCCCAGAGTCTGGAGGAAGAGAGGAGAGACACACAATCCACGTTGCTTTAGGTCCAATGTAAAGTTTCCACAGGCAGTGATGGTTTGCGGTGCCATGTCATATGCTGGTGTTGGTCCACTGTGTTTTCTTAGGTCCAAGGTCAACGCAGCCATATACCAGGAAGTTCTAGAGCACTTCAAGCTTCCTGCTTCTGACCAACTTTATGGAGATGCAGATTTCATTTTCCAACATTACTTGGCACCTGCACACAGTGCCAAAGCTACCAAAACTTGGTTTAAGGACCACAGTATCCCTGTTCTTAACTGACCAGCAAACTCACCTGACCTTAACCCCATAGAAAATCTATGGGGTATTGTGAAGTGGAAGATGCGATATGCCAGACCCAAGAATGCAGAAGAACTGAAGGCCACTATCAGAGCAGCCTGGGCTCTCATAACACCTGAGCAGTGCCACAGACTGATCAACTCCATGCCACGCTGCATTGCTGCAGTAATTCAGGCAAAAGGAGCCCCAGCTAAGTATTGAGTGCTGTACATGCTCATACTTTTCATGTTCATACTTTTCAGTTGGCCAAGATTTCTAAAAATTCTTTCTTTCTATTGGTCTTAAGTAATATTCCAATTTTCTGTGATACTGAATTTGGGATTTTCCTTAGTTCTCAGTTATAATCATCAAAATTAAAAGAAATAAACATTTGAAATAAATCAGTCTGTGTGTAATGAATGAATATACTGTAATATACAACTTTCACTTTTTGAATTGTTCTTGACAATTTACACTAAACCAATTTTTTTTGTGCAAAATGTTCTTCATGGTAACTTGCTACAGTAGATAAAAGTACTAAATGGAGCAGTTTTCTAAAAACAACATGTTTTATGCAGAGCCACCGTTAAATCTGAAGAGTTAAAATGGCATCCTAACATTTTTGCGCAGTGAAAACTAGAGCAGGAAGAGACACGTTTTTATTAAAAAAATGTTAAGCAATGTATTTCCTCTGTATAATGCACACAATATTGTGGAAGCATATGCTGTTTACTACTTGTCAATATTTAGCCTCAGTACTTACATGAAGGGACTGTTATATGGAAATATAGAGGAGGGGCTTTAGGATGCTACATCCAGAGAGTGGAAGAGAAAATGGCCATGAAGAAGCAAAGAGCCTGACTGTAAGGGCTGCCAGCAGGGAAGAAAAGCACCATTGAAGTGACAGGCGCTCAGAATAAAGAACATTACTCGTCTCTTTCTTTGACGTTGGCTCCATAATGCATTCAAAAGGGTTTAATTTCTTACTTTGTACTTTACATTCAACCACATGAGTAAGATTATTGCTTAATGTAAACCCAAAACTGATGTTGCAGCACAATGTCTCATTAGACTCTTGCATAAGATCATTGAAAGGTGAGATGTGCATCTGGTTCTCCCCTCCCAATTTCATTACCTATGTGCTCTAGAGTTACACTCTAATGCACAGGGACAGACTTGTAAGTGAATTAGTCCCAGTTCAATAAAGCTCACTTTGAAGACAGCACTGGGTTCAAGCTGCTATTATGTGTTAATGTCTTTTCTTGTTTAGCTTAGCATGAGATGTTGCTTGTAGGTAATGCAACACCATTGTAGCTGAGAAATAAAAGCTGATTGTATGTCAAGATATCTATTTTATCCTATACAAATACATACATTTATCACTTGAGCCCAATTAACAGCAATTATGAAATGTCTTTTCAGGATGTTGTATTTTAAAGATAATTTAGTAATACCCAAATAAAGTAAAGTAATACCTTTACAGATCTTTATTAGAAAGTGTTTAAACCATTTTCCCTGTTCTTGGACTCATTTCTGGTTGTCAAATGAAATTTGTTCTGTTTATGTCTCAGTTGTTGAATCATTTTAAGAAATTTTAAAAAACAATTGAAACTTGAAGAATTTAATGTATGTTTTAGATATATAGCCTACTGTTTACTGGTCGAAACACTGGTGCATGCATAACATAGCCTACATAAATACATTAACAGTGTATAGGCAATTATCTGGCTAAAATAATTTTTAAATGATTATTTAAAATGTCAGATTGTGTCCATCAAATGGGGTGGAAAAATGTGTCAGACCATACATTACTGTGTCTTAAGAAAATATCTATTGTGTAGAATTTAGGGCCATCAAGATTAACGCAATCTCATTTTAAGGCGGTTAAATGAAAATGGCGCGTTAATGCAGGTTCTATTTGACCCTATGAATCACCCGTAGTTCAAGCCAAGGTTTTCAGATAATATTATTTGTAACTGTCCAGTTTTATCACAAAATTAGAACGAAAAAATCTCGCTCCTAAAATGTGGCGTGCCATATGCCTGACTCATTTCAAGCTATCGCGCTGGTCGTGAGTCATCTAATTTACATTACTATAAGTTACAGCATGCAATAAACATGAATGCGAACACCAGAAGGTGTTGAAATATATGGTTGATTGTAATAGTTTGAGCTCTGTTGTTGATGTTATACTAATGTAACAAATGAGAGGATTCATTACTGCCTTATTTGTTGGCACACCTGTAATGTAGAGCAGAGCACAGACATTCTCTGATCAGAGCGAGAGACCGAATTGTCACGAAATAAGTGTGTTTTTGGTTGCCAGGGCAAGACAACCCTGCACAGATTACCAAAGAAAAAACAGCATTAAGGGACCAGTGGATGGAGTTTATTTTTACAGAGCATCAACGGAGTTGTGCAAGTGTTTTTGTTTGTTCATTTCGAAGATGCTTGTTTAACAAACAAGCCCCAGTTTGACGCCGGATTTGCACATCGTTTATTTCTTAAGGATAATGCAGTCCCAACGAAAAAGGGTCACGATCGTGTGTTGGAACCGCAGGCGGTGAGTAAAACTGCTTCAAATATCTCTGTGTTGTTAACTTAGCTATCGGCGCGTAAGCACATCAAGTAAACAACATGCGATGTTGTAATCAAACTGCAATTTCCACATGTACAGCTTAAAAAAAAAAAAAAAAAGACGACATAAAGTGGAAATTTTCCAAAACCGCTAAGCAAATATATACAGTTTCAGTACATACCACATAGAGACGTCGTCGCTGATGCTGCACTTGTTAAAATTCAGCCTCTGGATCTGATTCTGGATCATAAATATATGCTGAATCTGACTGTTAGCGATGGTTTGTTTTGGATGTTTTTTTCCTCACGGTAATGTCACAGCTTCCAAACGCTCTCAACGCAAAAGCTTACTCGTGCTCGTGATTCTTTAGCTCCACCCACACGTCACGCCTCCAGGCGCTCGTGTTTTTCCGGGAACAATCGGTACAGACCATCTTTCTCTTATTAATATAATAAAACTAAAGACTTTTTGGAGTTATGAAGGATGCAGTACTACTCTATAGGTACTCAAGATTAACAGGATATTGAGTGAAAACGAGCATTTCACCCCCCCTCCCCCTTTAATGAAAAAACTTATGACAGTGTTCCTGTCGTTGTATATATCTTCAACCTGTCACAGAAACTGAATGAGCCCAGCGCTAGAGTGCTGTGTCACTCTGAGATTTCTCCCCCTAATCTAATATCACCAATGCAGTGTTCTTGATTTCAGGCCAAACACATCTCAGCACACCTTCTGGAGATGTATCAGAGGACAACCCAGATTTTGGGACATTGCATTCTTTGTCTGTTACCAGTTTACATCAAATGTCCTATCTTTATGTGCAGTGGTGAGATTCATTTAGAAATGGTTTTCATTTCTAGCTATCCTTAGATTTCTAGCTTGATGTTGAAGCTATAGTCATGTTTGTTTTCTGTACATATAGCCTATTCTATAGTTTATTTAATGACTGTTCATGATGTCAAGCTCCAAAAAAAATAAAAATTCACAAAGTTAGACGGACAGAGGCACTAATAGAAAAGAACTGTGTAAATTATTATTACTTTGTGTTCCACTGCAAAAATTAATATAAATTGCATATTGGTTTGGCACAACATGAGGGCCATTAAATCTCAATCCCTTTGAAATATATGAGGCACATTTCAATTTGTAATTGTGCCTGACAGTGACATATATTAAAAGCCATCATGACTGTTCTCAATCACAGTACAAAAAAGATGCAGTGGTTGTGTGGAATTTAGGTGAAATGTCAGCCAAAATGTCAACTCTGTAAGGTAAACTTGATAAGCTGGCTCGGGGACAGATTATTCATTCAGCTGCCATAGCAACTTGTCCTCCGAGCAACTTGAGCATCTCTCTCTTGTTTTCTTTTGCAGACTTCTCAGTCTAACTCTTAAAAAATTAGCGATTTTGAAGGAGCTGGACCGAGATCTCACATCGGTGGTCATTGCAGTTAAACTTCAGGTGATATAGTGAATAGTTTTACTGGTTTACATCCCTCAAATATAAATCTTGTGCTTAATCTGTGTTTAGTTGACTAATGAGTCTAAATGTCTCCTTAGGGCTCAAAACGCATTTTGCGGTCAAATGAAATCATGCTGTCTTCTGCTGGCCTTACCGAGACTGATCTTCAGCTGACCTTCTCTCTTCAGGTTAGCTGTGTTTGACAGCGTTTTGGATGAGATTAGTACTAAATTGACATTTGCAGAGATAATGTTACAGTATTATGGTTTTATGATGAAACCTATTGGAAGTCCCTAAGTGACTCTTCCCCTTTGTTATAATAAATTCGATCCGGTTACTGTTACATTCTACAGTATTTTATTCCTTCCGTTTTGTCTTCAGTACCCACACTTTTTGAAGAGAGATGCCAACAAGCTTCAGATTATGCTCCAGAGACGCAAGAGGTACAAGAATCGCACTATATTGGGCTACAAGACCCTCGCGCTAGGGATGATAAATATGGCTGAGGTGAGGAACTGCAAAACCCTACAAATCCGGTTTGTGTGATTCTAGACCGCTTGTGTAACATTAAATAATAACCCACGTTTTAGCACATGTTTGAAAATGTTTTTAAAAATGTCATACATGAAAGGCTGTTGTAGGAGGGGGAATAGAACAACTTTCTATGCATCTGAAAGTTTTTTTTTTTTTATCACTTTAATGGAGTTAATGGTTCTAATCCCCTTGTCTTTCAATTTACTTGATGGCTTCAGTTCTCCTTGTCTGTAGGTGATGCAGCACCCTACAGAAGGTGCTCAGGTGTTGAGCTTGCACACGACCGTGAAGGACACATCAGTGCCTGTTGCAGAGATCAGGGTCTATTCTCTCTCCAGTCAACCCATCGACCCAGTGGGACCAAAGGCCAAGCTATCCGGTGAGACTTGCACCCTTTGATATATATTTCAATTTAAACCAGCTAATGAGAATTCCAAAAATAGGTCAAGGCTGCTTTTTTATATTTTTGAGAACACTTTTAGTAAGTCCTTTAGCAAGGCCTGCTCTGGTTGAATTCCTTCCTGTTTTCTTCCTTTCTTCTTCAGATCGTTCACCAGACATCGATAATTATTCTGAGGAGGAAGAAGAAAGCTATTCGTCAGAGCAGGACTGCAGTGATGACCCTCTGCAGGGGCAGGTAAATCCTGTGAGATTGAAGTGATTGATTTTGATATTCAGCCATGTTGCCTATTTCCGGT
This sequence comes from Carassius gibelio, assembly GCF_023724105.1. Taxonomy (NCBI): domain Eukaryota; kingdom Metazoa; phylum Chordata; class Actinopteri; order Cypriniformes; family Cyprinidae; genus Carassius; species Carassius gibelio. The sequence continues at coordinate 14,035,954 of NC_068391.1, forward strand.
TTAGTGAATTAGAACAGTGCACAGAGACTGAAATGAATCAGTCAGATGACTGAGGAAATGCACTACATGGGTTTTATAAAGCAAAAAATTATCAGAAAAGAAGTGTAAGAACTGTGGCATGAAAAGACCCTCTGGCAAAGAGAGGAAAGAAATTTAAAGAAATAAAGAGAGCCAAAATGAGTGATTTAATAAATTAGTTCATTCAGAAACAAACATTGTCGTTGTTTACTCATCATCATGCAGTTTCTTCCTCGGACCACAAAAACGAGGTGTTTTGTAAACTCCATATAACGTTAAAGATGTAGATTCATTTGTTTTTTTGCATAATAACGGATTTAATTAAATGTAGCATTACATCACTTGCCAGTGCATCGTCTGCAGTGAATGGCCTGTTGTCAAAATGAGTTCAAACTGCTGATTAAAACAACATAACCCACTTGTAATCGAATCCATGAATCCAGTTCATCATCTTGCGAAGCAATAATTAAAGCATTTTAACTTCAAACCATTGTTTCTGGTTCCGTACACCATAATAACACTTTCTCCAGAGAAGAAGTCCATCCCCTTTTGTCCTTTCACATCAAGATCCACCATCATATTTGTTTAGAACCGTTTTCTCATGTAAACAGTGCTTGATCTTTACTATTTCTCTCCTGAATCAGACCACGCAACTTTTTCACTGGATAAACCAATTTTATGGAAACAGGACTTGTATTTTAGCCAAAAGAAACAGTTTGATATAAAAAAAAAAAAAGCTTTTTGCTTCACAAGATGTTAATACGGTGTGGATTTCTTGTGAATTATAGTGATGTTTTATAAGCTTTTTGAACTCCTGATGTTAAATTTCTCCAAATCTGTTCAGAGAAATAACTCATCTGCATCTCAGATACCCTGAGGTAAATTTTAACCAAATAATTTTTTTTTGTGTGAACCATTCTTTTAAAAATCATATTGCCACAGACTTTTAATATAGTGCACAACTCGTTTGGATCACCCTGGCACTTGAGAGACATACAGTAGTCACTGTGAACTGTTATTTTATTCAAGTAAGGTTTTTGATCTTTAAATCATGGCTTGTCATTTTTGTGCAGTACCTCTATGATGACGAGGATGAACTGAGGAAAAAGAAACCTCGCCGTAAACTCCCCTCCACAGCCTCCATCACCAGAGCTAACGTAGGTGACGTAAGTGATCGGTCCAGGATTAGAACAAAAACCTCACAGATCAATAGCAGCTTTCTCTGTGCCTCCATGTTGACTCAGGCTTTGTCAAGAAGCTAACCAACTGCATTTTTCCTCCTTGGGGCCACTGATGTTCTTTAGATGTAGAAGCAGTAGCTATGGGAGCTGCTGCAATTTTTGCAGTCATATAGAAACTCTTCCTCCTCTCAGATGCCTTCACAAATCTGCTTTGTTTTCCTGTGTGCCCTGTCTTCTAGCTGACAAGCCTCTAGTCCCTTCGCCAGCGCTCTGTGGATGTTGTGACAGCGTTTTTTTTCGCTCTCTGCTTGGTGCTATTTTTGTCCCCTGCTTTTGCTCAGCCAGATACGCTGTTAATTTGCGCCTGTTTGCTATTGTTGCTTATGACTCCCCCGTTTTCGGTCTAACAAGGTGTTTGTGTTTTAAATCCAGCAACCTAACATCAAAAAGAAGCTTATGGCATTGGTGAAATGGTTTAAAGTGTCGGATGAGGTAATTGCATCCTGCCTACAAATGTACCCGCTCTTTAGTGTAATGCACCAGCAGAGGTCTTTTCCCTTCCACTCTCAATTAAGTTTTGCATTTGGTAACTTTGGACATTAGGTATCTTAATACGAATAAACATCTGATCATCAAATAAGATGAATCATTTTTAATTAATAGCCAATAACCAATACATGGCTGATATTAAAATTCAAAACTATTTTTATTTAATCATTAAAAAAAAAAAAATTGCATTAAGTGAGTGCCAGATTATGAGAAGGTAATCTAAATATAAAATAGGGTAAATGAACAAATATAATAAACTTCCTGTGTCAGTGTATTGAAGCTAAATTCTCTAAACTGGTCAATACATAATATTGTACAATTGTACTTTTCATCTCTATTAGTAATTGATGGGTAATATTTTGCAGGTGGGGTTTGGTTTGGATCATGTGTCCCAAGAGCAGATCCGGGATGTGGAAGAGGACCTGGATGAGCTCTATGACAGTCTTGAGATGTACAACCCCAGTGACAGCGGCCCAGACATGGACGAAACGGACAGTATTATCAGCAACCCCAAACCCAAACTCCGGTACTGCATTATAATATTTATTCTAATGGCACCCACTTTCAGATATCGATTTAGTCATTTTGCTCTGCATTACACAGATGTGATTAAATAATGGAGGAGGCAGCCAGTAAATGTGGTGTTGTTTGCTGTTTCGTAAGATTCTGGAATATATTGTATATGATAGGAAACATGTACAAGCAGCATATTTCTCTATACTGACATAATAACTGACTGAGCTTTTTTAGTCATACACTGAGTGGGCATACTGCCTACACCTCAGTTTTCTTATTCTGACCCTGGCTTTGTGTGTGTGTTTTAGGCCGTTTTTTGAAGGCATGTCACAGTCCAGCTCTCTGACAGAGTTTGGGAGCTTGAATAGCAGGTGCAGCCACGGAAAAGACAAACGGAGTCCTGTGAGTGTCATTCAGAGAGAGACCTTATTTCAACACTGCAATTTAGCTCTACTGTGCTTCGCCTTATGGCTGCTGCCCTTAAAGGGATAGTTCTTCCAAAAATGAAAATTGCCCCATGATATACTCAACCTCAGGCCATCCAATGTGTATATGACTTTCTTCTTTCAGACGAATGCAATCAGAGTTATGTTAAAAAATGGCCTGGCTCTTCCAAACTTAATAATGGCAGTGAATGGTGGTCGAGATTAAGCAAAATAAAGTGCATCCATCCATCATAAAAAAAAGCACTCCAAACAGCTTTGTGGCTTCATTTCAGAAGGCGTTTATAAACCCCCGGAGCCGTGTCAAGTACTTTTTAAAGATGGATGGATGCTCTTTATTTTGCCATTATAAAGTTTGGAAGAGCCAGGACATTTTTTAACATAACTCTGATTGTATTCCTCTGAAAGTCCTATACACCTGGGATGGCTTGAGGGTGAGTAAATAATTTTTAGGTGAGCTGTCCTTTTAAGGCCACTGTTTGTCTCATTACTTTTAAATGCTCTCTCTTTCCCCATCCATTCCTTCTTCTGAAGAGGGGTGAGCAGACTGTATCTAGTAAAATCCAGCGTTCACCCAGTGCACACGTGGACGAAGCTTTCTCAGAGATGGACACATTGGTAAGACTTTATCTGCCCCTTTCTTAGATTCTTTTTAGGGCAGTTGTAAAACTGGTAAAATCGTATCCTCTATGAGACCATGAACTAGTATTTATTGAGAGGTTAATGCTATAGGAACTCAATGAAGTGGAGGTGATCGCCGACGGGACCCCTAGCATCACTTTATCAGTGGCAGAGACGCCCCGGACCCCTCAGAGGAGCAACAGCACTAACATGCCGTCTCCCAGGTTGGTGTTTCACTTAAAACCTGTATTTAAAGACGAAAACTTGTCATTTACTTACCTTCAACTTATTTCAAACCTGTATACATTCACAAACACAAAGCAAGTTAGTTTCAAGATGGACGATAACCAAACAATTTTGTTTCTTTTTCCCCTTCATTGTATTTTTGTCCATATAATGGAACCGAAATTGTTTGTTTTTAAAATGTTTACCGCAGACCATTCTAATTTATAATAAATTACCTTATCTTGTGGTTTTATTCCATCAAGTACCAAAGAAAAAAGAAAAAAAGGGCAACGCACTGTATAAACAATTATTTACCTAAATTTCTTGTAAAATTAACAATATTGTTATATACAGTTCCGGCATGATTTAAAATGATTAATTTCATTATATTTTTCTCATACGGCCCTCTTAATCTAGTCTATCCACAAACTATGTATGCAGTCCCTTTTCATTTACTGAGATCTACTACAGTGCATGAAATTATACTCTTAAATGGAATTGTTGCTTGCTTTTCATAGACTCATGCACATATAGAGATGAAATGTTAAATGAAATGTGTTACAAATAAATAAAAGCAGCTGTGCATTTCTCCCCAGACTGGATGGCAGTTATACCCCCAAACAGAGGCGAGGGACCCTTATGAAAGAGAGACAGCTGTCCAAACCACTCAGTGAACGCACCAACAGCTCAGACAGTGAGAGATCACCCGAGCTCAGCCTCACCCCTCAGGTAACCACCTCCATAAACACACAGAGCTAGCACTTAACCAAGAAAAGCTGCCTTACTGCTCTTAAGTTTATCTTACTAAAGCTCAGCAGAATCGATAAACCCCCAAGGGCTATTTGCTCAGGATATTGTGCGTGCGCCATTGTGTGTGTGTGTGTGTGTGTGAGAGGGCAGAGCAGGGAATATGGTGATTCATTTGGGCTGTTTGTGAGGATAAGCGGGCGGGAGGAGTGGGTGTGTTGCTAGAGGAGAGAGAGTAGGCGATAATTCTCCTTATGTAACTCTGTACTAGGTCTGGCATGATTAAACACCTGGCTCTAATGGCGGTCCACTTTTGTGCAGGGGTGTCAAAACTCAAGGTTCATTGTGATGAACTGCCGTTTTTAAACTGCCCTGCCGTTCATTAAAATTCTCATACATTTCACTAATATATTTTTGTTGCTCGCAAACTCTGCTACTCTTTATCAAATGTTTTCGAGAAACCGCGCAGTTCCTGAGACTGAAATAGCCGCTTCTGAGTCATCCAGAATACGAGAGCCCTTAAAGGTGAAGCACTTTCCCTTATCCCAGTTTAATGTGCAGAGACGACTGTAAGCGTGCTATTCATTAATTGGATAACTGAAGAGTGGAGGTCCAACATGTCAACATCTAAATTCAGCCAATGCCATGAGCTTAGGGTTGGACTGTCTATTTGACCAAACAAAGACATGGAAGAAGGCTTTTGGAAGTGTTTTCGTTTGGACACAATTATTTGTGCAATTTTGCTTGCCGCTTCTAGTTGTGTAGAAATGATCAGTTAAAAAGGGTCACAGTATTTAAACTTAGAAAGGAAACTGGAACTATAGTTGAAAAGTTTGTGAAAATAAATGTTTTGGAAAGAAATCTCTTATGCTGACCTAAGCTACATTTATTTGATCAAAATACAGTTAAAAAAGTAATATTGTGAGTTAATACAACCGAAAATAACCATATATATATATATATATATATATATATATATATATATATATATATATATATATATATATATTTAAAATTGTTATTTATCGCTGTGATGGCGAAGTAGAATATTTAGCATAATTTGTCCAGTCTTCAGTGTTACCTGATCCATCAGAAATCATTCAAATATGATGCTGCTCAAGAGACATGTCTAATTATCTATTTTGAAAATGGTAGTGCTGCTCAATATTTCTATTTCTAGTATTTTTGGATGAATAGAAATACTGATTTACTTATTTAGCTAATTACAGCATTTATTAGAAATCGAAATCTTTTGTAACAATTTAAAAGGTCTTTACTCTCATTTTTGACCCATTGCTGAATAAAACTATAATAAAAAAGAGATAATTTTACTGACCCCATTTCATTAAAACTACTAACATGAGAAAACTGTTTACTGAGGCAAACTCCTAATGATAAATAGCAGCATTTAATTTAATTTTGCTAAAAACAAAACAACACAAAATATGCCTTGCAAGGATGAACAAAATAAATGAATGCATCAATGACTCGTTTGGATTCATGAACTGTTCAGACCCATTAAATACTTTAAAAGCTACATTATTTCAAAAGTAACTGAAGCACTGAAATTATACACTGCAACTTAAATGCTTAAAATGTAGGGTGAACAATTTGATTCAGTCATGCGTTTTTTTTTTGTTTTTTTCATTATTAGATGCCGAGGAAGATCGTGTATGACCAGCTCAACCAGATCCTGCTGTCTGACAGCACACTTCCTGACAGCCTTTTCCTCGTCAATGGCAGCGATTGGCAAGGACACGTAAATACCAGTCCATTTCACTTCCTGTCTGACCACCCTGTACAGAACTTTGCCATTCTTGTGTTCAATTAATAACCGCTTTAACTTGAAGTTGAACATCTGTGTTGTGTCAGTATCTTAGCACATACTTCAGTTTTTATCCATCCTGAAGTAGAGAAATATGATTCTGTGTGTTTCTGTAGTATGTGGCCGAGCTGCTGCAAGCCCAGAAGCTGCCGGTGGTCTGCACCTGCTCCGGATCAGAAATCCAGGCCGTCCTTTCTGCCCTCCTCACACGCATACAGAAATTGTAAGCGTAACAGTGGTGGAATGAATCACTGAGAATAAACCCAAATGTGAAATGACATGGTTTATAGTCATGACTGGCTGTCAGAACTGATATTGTTGAACCTGATTCTGCATGGCTGATCAGAGATTGTAGTATGGAAGTCTACCACTACTTGTGTCTGCATCTTTTCATTGTCCCTCCTTTATTCTCACAGCTGCAACTGTAACTCAGTCATGCCCAAACCAGTGAAGGTGGTGGCGGTTGGAGGTCAGAGCTACTTAGGAGCCGTCTTGAGATTCTATGTCTCTCAGCTTGCCAACAAGATGTCTGACTGGCTCAGTCATATGAAGTTCCTTGTGGTGCCTACAGGTGTGGATAAATAACCTTTAAAAACAATTATATTGCACACAACAATGACAAAAGCTTTCCAAAAATCAAGCAGGCTGTATCATGTGAGTGTCTCCACAGGCTCTCACCCTGTGGCCAAACACCTGGGTTCTCTGGACAATCGCTACAGTTCTTCCTTCCTGGACGGCTCATGGCGAGAGTTTTTCAGCCGCCCAGAGCCGCCTCAGACTGGTAAACGATTGCATCTACAGTTCTTTATTTTTCATGTCATTCTCTTTCCTGTGCCTGTTGAGATGCATTTTATAAGCAGTCCAACTAGGATTTGTTCTTGTATCTCTTCAGCTTCCTCTGCTGAATTTGTGGATGTAGCTGGGCGAATTCTACAATACATCAACGGAGCTACGGTTACTCATCAGTTACCCATCGCTGAGGCCATGCTGACCTGCAAACACAAGACGTGATTGACATGATTTCTTTCCCCCCATCATTTCATATATTTGTGATTTATATTTTATTTATTTTTTTCGATTTTCTATTGTACTCTTCTAGGCAAGATGATGATTCCTACCAAAATTTTGTTCCATTTGTGGGCGTGAGTGCATTTTATTACACTACTGTTCACAAGTCTTTAGTCGGTAAGCTTTGTGAAAGCCATTTATCTAATCTGTTGATCAATTTAATGACTAAAAACAATACACACTGAGGCCAAACTTTATACAGTAATGTATATTGCAACATAATCCACAAAAGCATTTTAATTTCCAATGATGGATAGATTGATGTCATTTTTTTGTTTGTTTTTGCAACAGTTGGTTAAGGTGGGATTGGTAGAACCCAGCCAAGGATCCTCAGGTATGTCAAGGTTTTATTTACTTTTAGTTTTGTTTTTAGTGAGGCTAATTATTAGACCACCTCTGAAAGACTGAAAAGTCCACTTTAAAAAAAGTTTCATTTGAATATTTGACTCTTTGTAGGAGGAGATTGTGAGGAGGGTTTGTCTTTGAGTTTGGCAGTTCCATCGACTTCTCCACCTGCTCATGGATCTCTCACTGGGATGATGAAAGAATCTGCAACGCCTCCTCCATCACCATCGCTAAGCGGACTGGCTGCTCTAGGGTTTGTGTACATCATTGTACAGAAATCTGCATGGCTCTGCTGTTTCTCACGTTGCTTTAGCTTACAGCTGCAATCGCTTTAAAAATGCTGGCCTGGTAAAAACTAAATCTGGTCAAACTGATTCTGTTATCTAGGAGCCCCAGCATGTCTCATGGTATGGATGCCATTGGGCTTCAGGTGGATTACTGGGTGTCTTCAGGGGCTGAGAAGCGCAAAGATGGAGAGCGGAGAGACATGGGTAATAAGAACACTTTGAAGTGTGCGTTCAGATCCTTGCAGGTTAGCAGACTGCCCGGCTCATTTGAGCTCCAGACTGGCTCTAACACCATGTCCATGACTGTGGTGACCAAGGAGAAAAACAAGAAAGGTGAGGTGGACCACTAGATTTACACATTTGTCTAAAGATCACCTTTTTATTTTTTTGGACTAACCATGTTTTCTAGCCCCTTAATTTAATTTGACATTTTCTTTCTTGCCCTCTGCTTTTTTATTTTATTTGTAGCTCTCTGCTACAAAAACTGCAGTTTTTGCTACTTTTTTTGTGCTCCATATTCATGTCCTTCACCAACTATATTTACTCATGTTGCCTGTCTTCAGTCCCGAACCTCTTCCTTGGGAAGAAGCCTAGAGAGAGAGACGCCGAGTCAAAGAGTCAGGTCATTGAAGGCATCACCAGACTCATATGCTCTGCCAAGAATCAACAAACCAGTCTAAGAGGTACAACAGATTTTCTCTATTTTATGTGATGCAAAGGAATTGAGCCAAGCTTACCAAGACATCCACTGTTTAAAAGGTTTACACATAATGCAGATAATGTGAAGAAATGATTCCTAGTGTCGAGTGATGATAACCAGATATTTCAAATTTGTGGGGTCAAAGTTAAGATTAAGAATTGACCACTAAACTAAACGTCTTTGGTGTTTATGGGCCTGAAAGGTCTGAGACCACTAGAAAAATGTTTCGTTTCCATTTTCCCAACTGAAAGCCATGTCACACATTTGCTTAACTATTGACCTAGAAATACTTCAGAATCACATTTGACTCACGAGATCAACATGTTTCAGTGTCTGTAGATGGAATGGAGTGGAACGATGTGAAGTTCTTCCAGCTGGCATCTCAGTGGCCCACTCATGTGAAGCACTTCCCTGTGGGGCTGTTTGGCTACAACAAACCATCCTCCTAGTGCCCTCTGGAGGAAAAAAAACATGGTAAAGTTTCCCGACCCTGCTTGCTACGGCCTTCAGACTGAATAGATGGCCAGATGTTGTTCTTGAGGTGGTCATGCTTACAGTACGTGAAAGATACTTGAGCCAAACTTGGAGATGTTGAATTTCTCATCTGTGATTGGTGGCATTATCTGACCTTGTTTTGGCCTTTAGAGTGCCAGAGCAGACCAAGACTTGAGGATAGATCATGAGTGGGTTGACAATATTATGAACCTTTTCTACAAGTGTTTTGTCTGCTGTGCGATTCATTTTGCAATAATATCCCAATACTGTATTGAGTTTATATTCAAATGTTACTTGATATAAGTGATGTAACGCCCTCAGAATGTTTACTTTTTGCTGTACAACTTTAAAGTTATAAGTATTACTTCACCCGACTGAATCGGACATCCAAAGATTCTCAAAGAAATTTTGTTTATATATATATATATATATATATATATAATATATATATATATATAACCTTTAAGATACTTTATTAAAGAATACTTTTGTCTATGTATGAAATATTCTACTGTCCACTTGTATAGAAATATATATTTGCTGAAGTGATTTTCTCTCTATGTAATAAAAGCATGTACTGTATGTATATATGCTTACATCAGGGTTTGTCTAAGCTGCTATGGACACCTAATCCATTCCACTGCGGTTATGAGATCTCTTTGTAGCTATTAATTTATTAATCTGCCATTACTAAAGGTAATCACGGGTCTCTACCTTCCTGATGCCTTCCATAACAACGATTATCTGAGATGACTAATAAGGATGACATTATGGTTTTTATAATAACTAAGAAACCGAAGACAATGTCTGGAAATTGTGGTACTATTAATGCCTTTCTAAATCTGTTGTACTAAACCTAGTTAGTTTGCATGATGCAGTATATTGATCAGTAGGATTGCAGTAAATGTGGTTATTTTGATAACACACTACATGTGAAGAGTCTGTACTGTATATTTTGGTCTAAAATGCTCTAGTGTGATATTTTGGCATTTTATAATAAATGTAAATTAAGTAATACATCTATTGTAATTGCAATCTCTGTTTTAATTGACTTTTTATTTGTTAAAATGTCCGAATGCTGAAAAAGTGTACACACATTGCATTGTCTGTCAGAAATGGCCTCAGCTGAAGTCCATTTAGCACAGTGGCTTTCAAACTCAGGTCTGCAAAAGGGTAGAAAGGGGTCTACAGAAAATCCATAAAAATATTTTGTTAAAATATTTGTTTCCCAGTTAATATTGAGCACTAATGTTTTTTTTCGCAATATACAGGTGCTTCTCAGTGAATTAGAATGTCATGAAAAAGTTAATTTATTTCAGTAATTCAACTCAAATTGTGAAACTTGTGTATTAAATTCATTGCAGACAGACTGAAGTAGTTTAAGTCTTTGTTTCTTTTCATTGTGATGATGTAGGCTCACATTTAACAAAAAAACACCAATTCACTATCTCAACAAATTAGAATACTTCATATAACCAATAAAAAAAATATGTATTTTTTTTGTGAATCGTTGGCCTTCTGGAAAGTATGTTCATTTACTGTACATGTACTCAATACATGGACAGTTATGTATAATTTTATAATGTATAATTTAAAGTGATGTATTAAGAATCATAATATTTCTTGAGCAACAAATCAGCAAATTGGAATGATTTTCATTTCAATATTTCAATGATTTGATATTTACAGGAATAAATTACATTTTAGAAGTAGAAAACAGTTACTTCCCAATGGGATCATCACATTTGTGGTTCTGTGCCATAAAGCTCCGATTCAGCAGATGCTTACTTATTGAACACTACAGGCACTATTCACTGTTTGGAGGGACAGTGAAAAAGAGAGAGAGAGAGAGGGAAGGAGGGTGAGCTATAAAGGGAGAGAGAACGTGAACTACACCCTTTTATGCCCAATAACCCATTTATGCCTGTCCAGTCAGTGCCTGTGAGGTTTGAAGGGGGAAACACACTGACCTGTATGGAGGAAAGTGCACACCGATCCTCTGTGATGGCCTGTACAGAATGGAGACACCTCTGGCTGGCCTGCTTTTCTTCAATATGGTGCGTTGTTTTCATTGTTAATATTAGGCTGTTAAATATGATGGAAAAAAGTGACCTGGGCAGAAGAAAATTTTAAAAAACAGTACAGAACTTCTGCTTTATCATTTTCAGAAACTGATTTTAGTTTTTGCACATTTTTAAAATCAGGGATAGCATACTGTAACACACTATACCAACGTTGTTCATTTTACACAACCTTTAGAAATCAGTCCATTTGATGTGAAATGTTTAAATGAAGTATCATAAAACCGGTGTGCAACAAATGTCACAATGATCATCTTAGCTTTTTGTAATGGGTGTTTTAAATGTAATGTTACAGTAATAGAAATATTTGTAATTTGGGTCAGTTTTTTTTTTTTTTTTTTTGAAGAAATTAACTCCATTGTTTTCTCTGTTGGTGTACTTGTCCTTGCCAAGGCTGTCAGCTGTAATTAAGACCTCAGAGTCACTGTGCTTTCCCACACACACACACACAAACCTGAGGTTGGCAGGGTAGTGGGATCATCATTACAGTAATGAGACAGCCATTGAGATGGAGGGAGAGGGCTTGAGATCTACACAATAGACCTGTGTAATAAATGGGCCTGCAAGTGAGGTATCATTGCCAATTGTTGATCCTGCTTGAGTGTTTCCCTCCACTTCATCCAGTTACAGTCTGGATGACTGTAAGAGAGTCTGGTCTCGAGGTTGATCGAGGACATTCTGTCACGTTGCCCTGTCTGTTCTATACCATGATGCCCTTGTTCAGACTTAGCATCATCTGAACTCTAACCCCAACTCCCACATACAGGTATTGGTCTATTGATCGGTCTATCAATCTATCTTAACTGATAACAACACAGGGGAACAATACTGAATGAGTCACTTTCAGAGTTTTTTTTTTTCCTCACCTGATGAACAATTAAAATACTGACAGCCATTCAAAATCCAGCCAACTTTAAAGCATTGAACTTAAGGATACAGTCCTGCAAAAAATGAAAATTCTGTCCTTTCGAACTCAACACAATGTTGTGTTGATTCAGACTTTCTTTTTTTCTGCAGAACACAAACAGGCTTTCTGCTGGTTTTATTAAGTTACATTTAATACTTTTTTAAGGTAAAGAATATTTGAGAAATGAATTGAAAGAAACAAAACATGTTTTCAAAGTAAATGTCTAGGGAGAAGCACACACTGAGTTGTATTAGCAACACATGTAACTTCCAACTAATCTCCATAACTTTTTAATTCCCCACACACACACAATGCATAAAAATACAATTCCTCTGCTCCCAACCAATAGAACATTAAAATTGGGTATTTCCATGTTTTCTACAAACCAAAACAGCAATCGAAGGGTAATGACGTCACTGGCGGGCGACACAATGGACACGGTCTGTACTAGTTAAAATTGCTTATTTATCTTGATTTAAACATTCTTCTAAACATTTGAGATGATAAGACATTTTAAATCATAAAATCTTGCATATTGTGCCTTTAATGATTAAAACAAATATCTATCAGGCTCAGAAAAATCTTGATAGAAATTTGTAAAAAAATAAACTATTTTTTTTAAACTATTTGTTACATTTTTCAAAACACGTTTTTTTATATGCAATATAATATACTTTTCCCATTCTGATTTAAGACCTTTTTAAGATCTTTCATTGTATTTGTAATCCATATAATGCGAGTCAATTAACCCTTTTTCCAAAGTAAGCGATGAGCGCCGCCATGATGGATTCTAACCTCCGTTAGAATGGGGTAAATGAAGAGACCGGCTGAATTAGTTAAACAAACTTTTTAAATATAGCTACATATAAAAAATTTGCACAGGGTTAACACCAGAGACTGGAAATGTAAAGCATCTTTCCATTGAGGCAGAGGTGACTTCTGCATTCAGGAAAAGGTGGATAGGAACCAAAACGTCTTTGCTCCCTGCACAAATATAAAGTCATACAGATTTAGAACGACACATGGGTGAGTAAAAGACTGACACTTTATTTTTTATTTATGTTTAACTATCACTTCAACATACTGTACCTTAAAACCCATTGGTCTGGATGCTAATAGAGTTATTATTATTATATCGTTCTTGGTGTTAACTTGATGTGAACAGTCAGGGTAGACCGGTAGACGTGGCTAACGCTGGAGTCTATTGCTGTTTGTACAGCAACCCACCTGAGACAGGAGACCCAGGCATAGGAGACCTCAGCTTCACTGTTTTGGGTATCATATATTATATACTGTATCATATTAAGACATACTAATAGTTCTTTCACAGCCAACTAAGCAAAATCACACGAGCTGTCGCACTAAATACAACGCACGAGGTCGAACTAATCAAACCACAAACAGGACTGCAAGTGTGATATGGCTTTATACAGTTGTTCAATAACGATACGTTTTGTAAATTGTGTAAATTTCATTTTAGACCCAATGTTGCAAGTTAAAACAGTATGTTTTCGCTCTGTAAACGAAAATTAGTCCAAACAAACACAGCAGAACTCCGTTGCTCTGCAGATGGAGGGATCATGAATCGGTTTAATTAATGAATCAATAAAGACAGTTTCTTATGGCCAACTGCTGGCGAAACGAAGTAACCTGTATAAATATAAATGATTCAGACAATTGTAGTTATTCCAATCATCCCAAGTTTGCTTACACAAAAGATAAATAAATAAACAGTGTTGTTTTTAACAAACAAAAACTATTAAAATCAATAATTAATCCAATCGTTATTTGAAATAAAGCTGAACGAAAATAAAACATATTTTAATGCAATTTAAATAAAACAAGTTCATTACTATTCACTTGATGAAATGGAAAAAAAAAGATGAAAAAATTATGAAGTTGCAGTTCGACAGTTACTAAAATAAATAAATAGGACAGTGAACAGTGTGTGACTGTCCTATGTGGTGGCGGAAGGCTTTCCCACTGCCCAGGTGATCTGGGAGAAACTAGAATCAGATAAGATGACACTGTCAGTGAACATGGATGTAAAAAAAAATCTTTGTAATGCATTAGGCATGTAGAAACAATCTTTCATACATGTCCCTGTCGCAGGTGATTTGAAGGGCTCTGTGCACATAGCCAGTGTGTCTGTACAGGCCTCTGGCCTCTACTGCTGCTCAGTGATCATCCTCCTTGGAACTACACATGTAAGTCTCTCTGTACTACAAGTTTGGATTGATGTGAGAATCAGTGGTGTCAAAAGTATTGGCATTCAATACTCAAGTAGAAGTATAGATATTAGGGTTTAAAAAGACTTTTGTAGAAGTTGAAGTATCAACTCAAGCTTTTTACTCAAGTAAAAGTGTAAAAGTACTGGTTTAAAAATCTACTTAAAGTATAAAAGTAAAAGTAATGTAAGGGGAAAAAATGCCAATAAAAACAAAAGCTTGGGCCGTGCAACAGGGTCCTATTGTGCACTACCCCACCCCCTCAAAAAAACATTTTTCTAAAGGCCATAATGAATATAATGTTATATTACAATGTTCATGTTGAAAATTTTGGGATGCACTAGGCTACCTGTTTCAGCCGCATATATGCCCATTGAAAATGAACGCATTTTAGTACAATGCAAATACATTAAAGAGCTAGAGATATGATGACTAGTTGCCAATAAGTATTGTTATGGTGCAAAAAGTCAAACTTCAGAGGCATGTCATCAATAACCTTTAATGGAATGTAAATGTACATCCAAGCTTAGCTGCAGGAATCTGTGAGGGCAATGGACAAGAACATCAGTGCAGGCTTAGTGACAATTACTCTTGTATGGATGTCTATTTACAGTAAACATGATAGTGCTGTCAAAATGAATGATTAATCCAAGTGATTAATCAAAAACTAAAAATGAAAAATAACTCATAATCCTGATACCTTCTTGAATGATAGCTTCCTGTATTTGGTACATACGTCTGCTATGTCCAGTGTTCGGGGGGGGGGGGGAACGAGTTACAAAGTTGGTAAAGCCTAGTTATCACAACATTGTCAATAGCGTCATCAATCGCAAACGATAATTTATAAAAAACATCTCGTTACCGAACTACCTACAGCAGCTTAATTTGTGGAGGACGAAGAGAAAGCACCCATTTGGTAAATGAGCCAATGAGAAATAATAACTTTTAAGTAGGGTCCAGTTCCTTTCAATACTTTTAAAACGGTACCGGCTCCTAAACGGTGCCTGAAACGATACTTAAAAAAAAAGAACCCCCCAAAAAACTATGGATAACTTTAAAGAACATTTCAAATATTTGAAATAAATCCATAGCTTTCACATTGGATGCTCTCATTTCCCAAGTTGTGCTTCCCTTAATTTAAGGCTAATAAATGTATTTCACAATCTGGGTCATTATTTAATACAAAACCACACATAATATTTCTACTATATCTCTGTCACTCACTCTGATATTTAGTTAAGATGAATGCTGTCTGTCACTGTCTTTAATCAGTCCCGTGAATTAGCTACTGTATGCTCATTCTTTATAAAGTAGCAACAATGTCGTTGTGCAAAAGTCTTATGGAAAAGAAAAAATAGTATTTTCACTCCAAAAAAAGGGTTTCAGTTATGTATATCTTTTGCTGTAGTGTGTCCGTAGGAAATATCAGTTTGCCATTAATTTTAATAATAATCTAGTGCGGTTTTGAATGCACAAGCAGTTTGACAACGGCAAAATGAATGTTTGGAAATGTAAACTGATATTTTCTACTGACACACTACAGCAAAATATATAAATAACTGTCCGAACACCATTCTTTTAAGTGAAAATACAAACGTGTCTAAGACTTTTTCACAGTAGCTAGTGTATGTATAAAGTACGTATGATTAAATTAAGTATATTTAAGTAAGTGTAATTAAAGTATGTGTTCGTTCATATGTGTTAAGGGCTAGATTTTCGCTGGAGGAAACGGCTGTTTACAACGAAAACTTTACAGTGGATGAGAAAGCGACTGCTCCCTCGTGAACTTTTGTAAACTGTATTTATGACAAAAAACTGCACAGATACAGATATTCTAACAATCTATCGATAAACACACACCTTGTGTCCTCTGTCTCTGTTTGAGCTCACGCTGCTCTCTAGCGGTCTGCGGATTGAAGAGCGCGCTCAAAGACGGGAGGAGACCGGTCTGACGCCGGTTTCATATGAAATGTAAGCGGACTGACTCTGAGGCGATCGGATACCGGTTCCATACCCAACCCTACTTTTAAAAAACATATTTTTTGATAAACGAGCCCAAAACTGGCTATGTCCTTGCTGGAGTGTGATGTGATTTGTCTGTGTCATGTGCAGGTGCGATGGATAGCGTACAAACCAATAGGGTCTCGGAATGGTGTATGTTTATACTTCTCATCCAACCACAATCAAATTCACTCCATCCGGATGGCGCGATTTATCTGGATAGGTTTTTTTTTTTTTTTTTTTTTTTTTTTTTTTTTTTTTAATGATGACAAGCTGGAATGAAAACAAGCCGAAATGAAATAACAGTAACGAAGCTATTTTTAAAATGTAAGGAGTAGAAAGTACAGATACTTGCGTGAAAATGTAAGGAGTAGAAGTAAAAAGTCGGCTGAAAAATAATTACTCAAGTAAAGTATAGATACCCAAAATTTCTACTTAAGTACAGTAACGAAGTATTTGTACTTCGTTACTTGACACCTCTGGTGAGAATGAGTTAATGAGAGAATGATTATTTTTTTTGTGAACCTGTAGCTCCAGATAACTCTCCAGGCATCCTGCAGGGGGTGCTGCTGAGTGTCTCTCGATGGCCCTGCTCCTGCTGGCTCTGATGGTGCTGGTGCTCCACCGTTCGGCACAAGAGAGCAAATGGAGGAACAGCCATGAGGAAGATGAGGGCTATAATGAGGTCAAATACACCCACTTTCATTAAACACTTCTTGTGCCTGAATCCGAATCCGGTATTCAGAAAGGTAATGACATGTACTACGGCACCCCTAAAAAGAACAAATACGAGATATACGAGAAAATATATATATCAATGCTCTCACTCTCAGTTATATCATTGGGTAATTATCCTGTTTATAAATTGCGGGCATCGGAGATCCATTATTAATATGCAGGACATTGAGATCACTTATGAAATTGCGTTTGCTTTTTACTTTCACTTTCGAGATTTGTGTTCACACATAGCAGTGAAAACATTCGCCATTGTCCAATCAGTTATCTCTCCTTACCTCTCTGTGTGGTAAGTGAAATGTTATGTACTGTTATGTAAAAGGCAACAGCTAACAAGCGGCTAACCACTCAGAACACATTATTTGTTTTCCGTGCCTTTCCAAATGGATTCACTTTTCGGGCACATCCCTAGGTGACTGTTGTAAATAAATGTAATTTTTGGTCCTGAGGTGAATAAATCACATGCCAAAGAAACTGTAAAATACATGTGAATTGCATTAAACCCAGAATATTCATTTAGGGGCTGTCTTTTATCATTTTTGTTTTATGCTCAATAACATAAGAACATTGTCAAGGAATTACAAACAGATACATATAATAAAACAAAGAAAACAAAACAAGGATTATAAAAAAAGAAAAAGATGTTAAGACAGAGACGCAAGAATACAAACACTGCCACAATTGATACAATAACATACAAACATTAAACGTACAATATGGGATTTTTGGGCACCAGGGGTCACTCAATCAAAATAATAACATAAGACGTACTTTGATGACGTCGGGAAAGAGCGTAGGCCCATGGAAGTTGTTGTTCATTGGAACACGCGCTCTGTCGCTCCCCATCATTCCTCACTCATTCTAACTTAGTATTTTGTCAATCACGTCTTTTCGAACGGAGAGATATATGAACTATGAGACCCCTATCAAATCAATATTCCATCTAGCTAGTAGTAATATATGTTAAAAAAACACGGTCGCCTTTCGTTAATAATTATAATTACGTTTATACTATGATATTGAACAAGATAGTGAACTGCATTTGAAGCTACTTTATCCAGCTAGATATAGAACAAATGTAGATTTACAGTATACTATACATGAGAGCTAGTCCGTCTTCGTTTTACACAAGACATCATCGTTTCACAAAATATATGGATAGATACAGTTAGCTGAATAGATGCATACCTGTTTATCAGAATGCAAGCGAGTTCGGCATCTCTCTGTAGTTTCAGCTTGTCACGAAACTCTATCTTGGAAATGCAACTCTAATATTTACATGTGTCTTGTTTTTTATCTTGTCCCAAAACCTTCTCGGGTCATTTATTTCACCCGTACGTTTGCGCTTCACAGAACCTGCAGGCACAGCATAATCATTATCCATAACTAAGTTATTGATTGAGGTATAAATACGAATATAAACAATATAAATATAATAGTCGCGATCAAGGCTAGCTACTACTTTTTCTTCTTCGTCTTGTCTTTGCTTCTGTTCACCTTTGTATTTGGCAGTTCCGCAGGAAGTTAGATAAACTAGAGGGGTCAAAGTTTATAAGACGTCATAGACGGGCGACAAAACGGAAATAAAGAAACGTGCCGTGTCTTCTAATTAAAATATAATTTCTCCGGATTTGAAAGTTCGTGGAAACTGTCGGGATGATGTATTGTAAGTACACCACTAAAAATATATATATAACAGATATAGTGATTTCTGCTATTTTTAAAGCAGAAAAATTACATATTGCGCCTTTTATATACAGGGAAAGCTTTTAAATGCATGTTTTTTCTTTAAACATTTCTTCTAAATATTTTATAAATCTTATGGATTTAAGAAGTGATATTAATTCAGTTTTAAAATGGGGATAAGTCCTTTTAAAAAAAAACTGATTTGTGTTTCAGATGTAATAGAATTCAGATTCAATTTTAATCTATTGGCATAAACCGAAGTCAGAAGCGTAATCGGGAGCCAGTTGTCAATAGAAAGAGTGTTTTTGTTGGGTTTAGGAATGAGGGAAATAATCCCTTTTTTCATAGTTACTGTCATCTCTCCCTGAGTGATGCATTCGTTGTTGAGTAAACGGCATTTAATAATATAATGAGTGTAAATTCTGTGGTAAGTCCATCGATGCCCAGAGATGTACCTTTTTTCATTGAATGAAGTGCTTTCCACAATTAGTGTTCCTGTAGCTCAGTTGGTAGAGCATTGTGTTATTGAGAGCAAGGTTGGGGGTTTGATTCCCCGGGAACACATGATAGGTAAAAATAGATAGCCTGAATGCACTGGAAGTCGCTTTGGATAAAATGCATAAATGTAATTTAATTAATCACAATTAATATCCAAATCATAATGAGATTTATCATGATCATTAATAGCAGGGATAAAGCACTGTATTTTATCTATAAATGTATCACAGATATTAGCATCGAAATTAGAAGAGTAAAGGTTACTATAACATTTTGTAACCGATTTAGAAATCTGAATGGCATCTTTGCAAATGACTCCATCAATATTAAAGGCAGTAAGAGCTTCTTTCTTTCCATGTCTTTTTTCAAGCACAAAGAAGTAGCTAGAATTTTTCTCACCTTCTTCTAGCCACTTGGCTCTTGATCTTATAAACGCCCCCTTTGGCTAATTCTAAATGAAGTTCATAAATTTGCTAATTTATACTATTCAGCTCTTGAGCTTTTGAGATGTTCTCTTTTAATAATAACTCATTTAACCGACAAATCAGATTAGATTCTGACTGATGTCTACTGGATTTTAATTCTTTACATTTTGTAATGGCAATTAGTCTAATTTTGTATTTAAAATATTCCAATTTTTCTTTGTAACCATTATGTACATCAGTAAATAATTATTTTGCAAGGTTTATAACCCTATCATTGAATTTGCTATCCTTTAATAAAGTATTATTAATTATCCTATAGTCCCACAATTTAGAATTAAGAATGATCTGTTAGTGGAGAAAAAGCATGAGAAATATCTTTAGTAAGATGAATTGACGAGGAGATTTAAAAAAATCTATTCTAGAACGAAGAGATACATTTTTATTGGACCAAGTATAATCCTGGGAATCTGGGTTATAAAATCGCCATGCATCAGTCAAAGAAAGATCAGAACACAAAGAGAGAATTAAGTCATTTCTCACTGCAACATTGCTAGGCCTTTGGGGGATATCTATCTAAAGCATCATCCATGCACTCAAGTCAACTCCTAAAACAACATAAGAACTTTTATATTCAGTAAGTAGTTATCTGACTTTAGCAGAGATTTTAGGAAAAAGAATCTTAAAAAAAGAGGAATGAGAGTTAAACCCATAGATTTATTAGAGGAATGAGAGTTAAACCCATAGATGTAGCATAAAATCAAATAAAAAAAGTGTTGTCTTGCTTAACCGTTGTAATCCACCTACCTTCATTTGATTCCACTACTTTTAGAATATCTCCTTTAAATTTGTGTATGAGACTCATGATCCCTGCAGAATGGCTACTGCCATGACTGGCAAAAATGGTATTTCCCCATTGTGACTTCGAGAATGTGAGATCTACAGCTTCAGAGTGAGTTTCTTGTAGAAAAAGAAAATCTGCATCACTTAAAAAAAATAGCTTTCTTTTTAACAATATCATGTAATCCCTTGACATTCAGAGACAGAATAGACAAAGACCTAAGCGTAAAAACCATAAGAACAAAAAAATATGAACAACCTGGAAACTGAGAGGAAAATTCACAACAGATAAGAAAACTCCCAAGAATTTAAGAAACACTTAATTTAAAGGTGCAGTAGGGAACTTTTGTAAAAAAATATTTTTTTACATATTTATTAAACCTGTCATTATGTCCTGACAGTAGAATATGAGACAGATAATCTGTGAAAAAATCAAGCTCCTCTGGCTCCTCCCAGTGGTCCTATTGCCATTTGCAGGAATACCATCGTTCCCGGTAAAAAAACAACCAATCAGCGCTGCGGTCCGTAACTTTGTTTGTGTTCAAAATGTAGAAAAATTTATATAATAAGCGAGTACACCATGAATTCATTTTCCAAACCGTGTTTTTGCCTTGTCCTGAATCACTAGGGTGCACCTATAGTAAGTGTTTATATTCTGACTATT
Source organism: Carassius gibelio (assembly GCF_023724105.1). Taxonomy (NCBI): domain Eukaryota; kingdom Metazoa; phylum Chordata; class Actinopteri; order Cypriniformes; family Cyprinidae; genus Carassius; species Carassius gibelio. The sequence goes on from NC_068391.1 coordinate 14,057,036, forward strand.
TTAGATTGCTTCGGGGATACCGCGGCGGAGTAACCCAGTACTTTTGTGATTCTTCATAGACATAAACAGAGAGAAGTAGTTCCGGCTACGATGTTCTTCCACAAGACGCAAGCAGTTCTGTTTATTAACCGCTAGAGCGTCAAAAGTTCCCTACCGCAGCTTTAAGCAACAAGGGAGACGTAGCTAACAACTTATCGAACACTTTAAACACCATGCAAATCCAGCAAAAAGAAAAAAAACTAAGAAATAAAGTGCAAAGTAAAGATATACACATCCAAGTTAACTTTATCAATAAAAATTAACAAGAATAATAAGAAAATAATAGCTTAAATATAAAGTATAAAGAATAGAAGTAAAACAATAATAAACAAAAATAGAGGTAAATAAAAATTTATAAATAAAAAAATAGAAAAAAAATAAGACTACTAGGTAGACAGCCTAGTAAAGGATCAACATTAAGTAACTGTTATGTACAGGTGCTGGTCATATAATTAGAATATCATCAAAAAGTTGATTTATTTCACTAATTCCATTCAGAAAGTGAAACTTGTATATTCATTCATTACACACAGACTGATATATTTCAAATGTTTATTTCTTTTAATTTTGATGATTATAACTGACAACTAAGGAAAATCCCAAATTCAGTAATTCATTGTGAAAAGGTTCAATACTGAAGACTGGTGCCACACTCTAATCAAGTAATTAACTCAAAACACCTGCAAAGGCCTTTAAATGGTCTCTCAGTCTAGTTCTGTAGGCTACACAATTATGGGGAAGACTGCTGACTTGACAGTTGTCCAAAAGATGACCATTGACACCTTGTACAAGTAGGGCAAGACACAAAAGGTCATTGCAAAAGAGGATGGCTGTTCACAGAGCTCTGTGTCCAAGCACATTAATAGAGAGGCGAAGGAAAGGAAAAGATGTGGTAGAAAAAATGTATAAGCAATAGGGATAACCGCACCCTGGAGAGGATTGTGAAACAAAACCCATTCAAAAATCTGGGGGAGATTCACAAAGAGTGGACTGCAGTTGGAGTCAGTGCTTCAAGAACCACTACGCACAGACGTATGCAAGACATGGGTTTCAGGTGTCAGATTCCTTGTCAAGCCACTCTTGAATAACAGACAGCGTCAGAAGCATCTCGCCCGGGCTAAAGACAAAAAGGACTGGACTGCTGCTGAGTGGTCCACAGTTATGTTCTCTGATGAAAGTCAATTTAGCATTTCCTTTGGAAATCAGGGTCCAAGAGTCTAGAGGAAGAGAGGAGTGGCACACAATCCACGTTGCTTGAGGTCCAGTGTAAAGTTTCCACAGTCAGTGATGGTTTGGGGTGCCATGTCATCTGCTGGTGTTGGTCCACTGTGTTTTCTGAGATTCAAGGTCAACGTAGCCATATACCAGGAAGTTCTAGATCATTTCATGCTTCCTTCTGCTGACCAATTTTATGGAGATGCAGATTTAATTTTTCACCTGCACACAGTGCAAAAGCTACCAGTACCTGGTTTAAGGACCATGGTATCCCTGTTCTTAATTCGTAATTCAGACAAAAGGAGCCCCAACTAAGTACTGAGTGCTGTACATGCTCATACTTTTCATGTTCATACTTTTCAGTTGGCCAAGATTTCCAAAAAATCCTTCCTTTGTATTGGTCTTAAGTACGGTAATATTCTAATTTTACGAGATACTGAATTTGGGATTTTCCTTTGTTGTCAGTTATAATAATCAAAATTAAAAGAAATAAACATTTGAAAAATATCAGTCTGTGTGTAAAAAATAAAATAAAAATTATATTCTATTTGTAGTTTTTCACTAACTATGCATAAAATTTTTTTTCTCAAAAACACAATAATGTACATACATGCTGCTCACATATTATAGCCCAGTTTGTGCTGATTACAGTGAGATTAGACTTTAAGCCATTTAGATATTTATAAGAAACTGAAAAAAAGCACAAATGTCAGGGCATGACAACTTCTCCAGGGCCCAAAAATATCCTTAGACTCCAAGTCCAAGTCATTGTGGATTAATGCTTATTGGACACGTGAACCGTTTCAAATGATTCAGCTCAATTTGGTGAACTGGTTCAAGAAGATCTGGTTACATCAAGTGATTCATTCGCGAACCAGACACGGAAGAGAAGACAATGATGAATAAAGTCATAGTTTTTGCTATTTTTGGACCAAAATGTATTTTTGATGCTTCAAAAAATTCTAACTGACCCTCTGATGTCACATGTACTATTTTGAATATGTTTTTATTATCTTTCTGGACATGGACAGTAGACCGTACACACAGCTTCAATGGAGGGACTGAGAGCTCTCGGACTAAATCTAAAATATCTTAAACTGTGTTCCAAAGATGAACATGAGGGTGAGTCATTAATGACATAATTTTAATATTTGGGTGAAGTAACCCTTTTAAGGTCCCGTTTTTCGCGCTTTTTTGAAGGTTTGATTGTGTTTACAGTGTGCAATATAACGTGTAAAAAAAAAAAAAAAGTATTTTTCGTAAAGTATTTTTCACACAATTCATCTGTATACCGCTGTTTTCACTGTCACAAAAATGGGCTGATGACTTCCTTGTTCTATAAAGTCCCTCCTTCAGAAATACATAACGAATTCTGATTGGGCCAGTGGTTCCTGAGTTGTGATTCGACAGCAGCTGAGAGCAGGTTGACCTCCTGGAAACGCGATTGGACTAGTTTTGAGAAGCAAGTTGGCAGGAGCATGTGCTGAAGATGTACTTATAATCACAGGAGCATTTTTACTGACGAGATGCGCATGAAAATCGCATTCGTTTTTTTTGAACAGCCCTAACATCTAGTTAACAAAGCTAAACAGCGTTGTCCTTTGTGTAATAAGTTACAGAAACTGTTAAACGCACCAACTTAAATAATAAAATACACTTACCGGTTGTGGTCCATAAACAATGCTTTCTCCAGATAAAGAGGGAACTGCTCCGTCTTTCAAGAATAATCTTTTTGCAAATCCGGCATTAAACTGATTGAGATTGAGGAAGTTGTCCTCAGCAAGCTGTCCTCAGCAAAATGTGCTGCATATAGTTTTACATGTGGATTATAATTTTCGGGAACCGAGTTTAACATCAATTGTAACCATTAATCTCAAAGTACAGCGTCCCTGGGAAGCCCAAACAAAGATGATTGGACTCAGAGATGAAAATAACAGCGTTTCAACGACATGGCAAACACAAACGCAGCTCTTCCTCTTCTCCGTCGGAGCGCAACAAGACCACGCCCCCCTTTTTGTGAATTCACGTGGGTGGAGGTTAGTCAAAAACTGTTTTAGTGATGTCATTACTGCAGGAACTAGAAGGATGTAGTCCAAACGGGTCGTTTTTTGTAGGCGAATTCTGTTCAATAAAATATCTCTCTTGGCATTGAACTTTGGAATTTTACAGACATTATTTATACGCTAACAACAACATTACACACTAACTAAAGTTAAAAAAAAATGGGATCACGAAGAAGGGGACCTTTAATCTCTCATGTTTGAGAAGAGCGCATTGTCGTGTAGCTAGCCATTAAGTGTGTTGGACACCAACTCCTCGTTTTCTATCTCTTTCATTTCATGGATTTAACGAGTTATCAGAGTCAAAGCTTTACAACTTCTTCAGCGACAAGCTCTAATCCTCTTTTGCAGGCGCGCTGTGTGTGTGTTTGTGTGAGAAATGCGGTGCTGAAGTGAATAGCTGGGCAGTTTGATATCCGAATTATAATAGGCCGCCTAATAAATAAAAATAAAAAGTTATTATTATAATCGAATTCATTAATAGGAGAATAAGCCTAACTAACATCGTCTTGATTATCGACAGAAAATCTGCTTATGTCGATATCTCTATCTTCGATACAGGATACTATCATCACAACACTCTTACCCATATAAATTACATTTCACAGAGATGTGCTGTAGATAAGTAGTCAGTGGGAATTATATAAGAAAAGTGGTAATGAATAAGTTGTTTCACCACATCACTTTAGCAGCCCACACTTACGTCCCCTCCTATGATGATGCCATCTTGGCCACCCTTTGTCTTTTATCGTTTCTTAAGTATTTTATACAAGCTGTACGTAATCTCTGCACTCAACAGACACTCAGTAGTAACTATGAATTAATGCAAGTTGAGTTTGTTCTTTCAGTAGATATGTATATGGTTTGTAGAGGGTCACATTGGATATTCATTTCATCCGGTAACACCCTTGTCTGATTGTAACTATTGCATTTGCTTTGGAATTAAACCTCCAATTTAACTACAATGCAAATGTGGAACTAGAAGCAATTTTAGTTTACCTGAAAATAATAGTTTATTACATGATATGGAACATTAGCATGTTTCCATTTTGTCATATGTTAACATTAAATTACTGTTTTTTTAAATGAATCAGATAACAGGTAAAATTAGTCACATGTAGTGCTGATCAAAATCTATTTGACTTCTTATTCCTATGTAGTTTGTGAATTGAATTTACCCCCCTCTAAATACATCTTGACATGACAATACTGTGGGGAAAAGACTAAAGGAAATGACAAAATGACTATTGCAAACAATGACACAAAAAAGCTTTAATTTAAATAGGAGGGGAAAAAGAAAAATCACAGAAAACTGTACATAACTTTGAATAACAGTTTTTAAATAAAACAATCCCCCCATGTAACAAAAAACAAAAAACGGTGCACTATTTTACAATAGTTTGTGCAAAAGCAGTATTAACTGATTGATTCCCCAGACTTCATGATTCTATTGTCGAGAGAGAGTCAGAGCCCTCCGCAAGCACTGATACACCGAAGCGTGACTCCCCTAAGACTCAATGTAGTGTCCTCCATTGAAAAATAACCAGAAATACAATAATAATAAAATAGATTTATATATATTTATATATTTTAAATATATTTATATACAAAACATGCTGTACATATATGGCAGAGATTGATCAGATCCCTTTTAAATCACTGACACTATCCAGTAACTTGTGCTTTCTCCCCGTAAGAGAAGTACTCCCTGTTGCTTTGGACATGTCACCCTAAAGATGAGAGAACTGGTCCTGATGGAAAGAGAGAAAGAGGTCGATCAGCCTTGAACCAAACGCTCGAGATCTACTGAAGTCCATCGCAAGAGGCTGTAAACGAGCCAGGTTTGCTTGGCAGAATACATGACAGACTTGAGAATGCATGGTTGTGATCAGAATAGGCTGCACGATCTGCAGAGAGACTTTTAGTGTTCAAACAACCGGTGATATGGTCTGTGATGGGCAGAGAGACACTGTGAAACTATTAACAACTGGTGGTTTAAATGAGAATATGAATATGTGAGCACGATCAATTTAGTGTGAACTGCCTCTACTGGCACTAAATGAAGCTAGAGGCTCAAATCACATCAAAACTTGATGTTGATCGAGCAAGAATCACCCAAATTGAATGCATAAGCTTTGTAAAAGTAATTAAATGGGGCCTTTCAGCAGAAAAATAGCACATTATTTTGCCTTACTCTGAGGAACCAGTGTAAAAAAATTCCAGCAAAAATCCTTCTCTTCCACCTGAACACCGTCTGTCAAATCAGAAGGCACCATTTTCCCATGGCGGCCCCTGCATGCTGGCTCTCAAACCATATCGTTCGACACAAAGCCTGTTTCAGAGCACAGCTCAGCCACGTCAATCATTTTAAGCTAGGAAACTGCATGGTGGAAAAGAGCTGAATGGCTTTCTGAATCTCAAAACCACTTTAAACAGCTCATGGGATATTTCAAGCTCCTTTACATCGACACGTCACAGCTATTCCAGGCTGATGTCAGTGGTGTCAAATCTGTGAGCATTTGATATGTTTGTTGTTGTAGAGGCAGTAAGTGCCCTGCTTTTTCCACAGCAGGCGGTCTGAGTTTCGGTTGCCCAACAGCAGGTATTTAACATCAGAATATTGACATCTAACTTTCCAGTTGTATTACAAGAAAAAAGGGAATAAGCTAGTCACAATCAGATGGATTCAAGAATGGGGCGAATGTTACAGTTCACTCATGTCCAGCTAGTATCAGCACAATCAACAAAAAACAGCCACTCTGTCAGAAATCAAATAAATCTTTGTCTTGAGAATTGGTGCATCTTAATTATTTTTCCCCCACCAAGTTCTTCCAACTAAAACGCTGGAGTTTAGAAGTCAAAGCAGTAGTTTGGTTAGTTCTATTAGTAGTAGTAGAAGGGGTGGTGCAGTAGCAGTAGTATTGCAGTGGAGGGAGACAAACTGCAGGCACTTGCAGCAGCAGGAAAAAGTCTGACAGGAGGCCAGGAAGCCCTCATGTGCTCCGGCCCACTACTTCACCATCAGAGCCCATTCCATAGGGAGCGCTTTAGGAATTTAGCAGGTAGTCTGATTTAATGTGGGATGTGTAAAGAAAATAGAGAGTCTAAAAAAATGATTAAAAAAAAGACAGACCACCGGTTTGATGACGCCTAATCTGTCCCAAATGTTCTACAGATCTCAGGCTCCACCATCGTCACCTGAGCCAGCTGTAAACTATAAAGGGAGCACCAGGTGCTGAGGGAAGTGCGCATGTGAGTCTGTGTGTTTGTGTATTCAAGTCTTTTCCCTGAAGCTCGCTGGAAAATGGTCGTGGTTGTCATTTAAGAGTATAAGCAAGTCTGATGGGCTGCCGACGTGATTGAATGACTTTGCTGGAATGTGTGAGCTACTAAATGACGGCTAAGTGAGGGGGAAATCATATTTGAGTCCTTTGGTCTTAAAAGGACAGTGGCTTTTGTGGCGGCAAGCTCTGGGCTCTGATCAAAGGGATATAATCCTGCACAATACAGCTGATGCACAGCATTTGTGGATGTTAGCAATGAACTGGATGCGTGGGGGTAAAAACAAAAGCTTTAAGTAGGTTTAAGGCTGCTACAGAGGACAGGAGAGTTCCCTTTTTGTTACTGCTGGTGGTACAGGTCACAGATTGCTTTGATTTAATGACCTGACCCTCCTTCTATAAAAAAATCCCTTAAGATTGCACTGACTGGCCACTTTTTTAGGCTTATGGGCCTGGAGACCAGTAGCCAAAGAAGCTTTGGAGAGCTCAGTCCAGAGTTCAGTACTTAACAGCACTTTTCTAATGTGCTTCTGTATCTGGTGATTTGTTTATTAAGGATACTTGCGAGAAACATCCTAAAATACGCAATCAGAGTATTGACTGAAGATGCTTTAATTATAAAAAAGGTTGATAAGGTGAGCTCGACTTCCTCCTAGATCGCTCTCTCTGGATGGCAAGGATGACCATAGGCTGATCCCAGCTGTACTAGTCGTGCTGTGCAGGCTCAGCGGAGGTGCTCAAGTAAAGGCAGCTCTGTAGACTCCTCCCGGGCACTGGGCGGGTCTGATGATGTAAGGGGCATGGTCTCAGAGGGTATGACTGCTCCCATTGGATCCAGTGTTGGGCTGACATCAGAGGGCAGGACGGGGAGGGGCGGCTGCAAAGGCTAGGAAAACAGAATAAATAAATAAATGCGTTATTTATATCAATGTGTGACCCTGAAAGAGCCAAAAATACATGATCTATTTATCTTGTTTCAAATCTTTTTTAGAATATTAAGATCATGTTCGAATAAGATATTTTGAGCTTAAAACTACAGTTTTGTTCAAAATAATAGCAGTACAATGTGACTAACCAGAATAATCAAGGTTTTTAGTATATTTTTTATTGCTACGTGGCAAACAAGTTACCAGTAGGTTCAGTAGATTGTCAGAAAACAAACAAGACCCAGCATTCATGATATGCACGCTCTTAAGGCTGTGCAATTGGGCAATTAGTTGAAAGGGGTGTGTTCAAAAAAATAGCAGTGTCTACCTTTGACTGTACAAACTCAAAACTATTTTGTACAAACATTTTTTTTTTCTGGGATTTAGCAATCCTGTGAATCACTAAACTAATATTTAGTTGTATGACCACAGTTTTTTAAAACTGCTTGACATCTGTGTGGCATGGAGTCAACCAACTTGTGGCACCTCTCAGCTGTTATTCCACTCCATGATTCTTTAACAACATTCCACAATTCATTCACATTTCTTGGTTTTGCTTCAGAAACAGCATTTTTGATATCACCCCACAAGTTCTCAATTGGATTAAGGTCTGGAGATTGGGCTGGCCACTCCATAACATTAATTTTGTTGGTTTGGAACCAAGACTTTGCCCGTTTACTAGTGTGTTTTGGGTCATTGTCTTGTTGAAACAACCATTTCAAGGGCATGTCCTCTTCAGCATAGGGCAACATGACCTCTTCAAGTATTTTAACATATGCAAACTGATCCATGATCCCTGGTATGCGATAAATAGGCCCAACACCATAGTAGGAGAAACATGCCCATATCATGATGCTTGCACCTCCATGCTTCACTGTCTTCACCGTGTACTGTGGCTTGAATTCAGAGTTTGGGGGTCGTCTCACAAACTGCCTGTGGCCCTTGGACCCAAAAAGAACAATTTTACTCTCATCAGTCCACAAAATGTTCCTCCATTTCTCTTTAGGCCAGTTGATGTGTTCTTTGGCAAATTGTAACCTCTTCTGCACATGCCTTTTTTTTAACAGAGGGACTTTGCGGGGGATTCTTGAAAATAGATTAGCTTCACACAGACGTCTTCTAACTGTCACAGTACTTACAGGTAACTCCAGACTGTCTTTGATCATCCTGGAGGTGATCATTGGCTGAGCCTTTGCCATTCTGGTTATTCTTCTATCCATTTTGATGGTTGTCTTCCGTTTTCTTCCACGTCTCTCTGGTTTTGCTCTCCATTTTAAGGCATTGGAGATCATTTTAGCTGAACAGCCTATCATTTTTTGCACCTCTTTATAGGTTTTCCCCTCTCTAATCAACTTTTTAATCAAAGTACGCTGTTCTTCTGAACAATGTCTTGAACGACCCATTTTCCTCAGCTTTCAAATGCATGTTCAACAAGTGTTGGCTTCATCCTTAAATAGGGGCCACCTGATTCACACCTGTTTCTTCACAAAATTGATGACCTCAGTGATTGAATGCCACACTGCTATTTTTTTGAACACACCCCTTTCAACTAATTCAACTTATTGCCCAATTGCACAGCCTTAAGAGCGTGCATATCATGAATGCTGGGTCTCATTTGTTTTCTGAGAATCTACTGAACCTACTGGTAACTTGTTTGCCACGTAGCAATAAAAAAATATACGAAAAACCTTGATTATTCTGGTTAGTCACATTGTACTGCTATTATTTTGAACAATACTGTACTTAAAACTTAATTTTTGATAAGTAACACGCATTGCTAAGAATTCATTTTGACATCTTCAAAGGCACCCCCAGATTCCAGATTTTAAAATAGTTGCATCTCGCCAAAAATATAGTCTGATCCTAATAAACGGTATCAATTTGAAATAGTGGTCGACCGATATTGGTTTTTAGACAGATAATGGCGATATCTTGGAAAGCACGGGGGCCGATAGCCGATATAAAGCCATATTTTCCGGACTATAAGTCACACTTTTTTTCATAGTTTGGCTGGTCCTGCAACTTATAGTCAGGTGTGACTTGTTTATAAAAACTAATTTGATATGAACCAAGAAAAAACATCTTGCGGCTGTAGACGGTAATGTTTTCTCTTGGTTCTAAATAAATGCGAAAACTGTTTTATTCATATTTAAGAAATTTGAAATAATTTGAAATTGATTAAAAAATATGTACGTAAAATAAACACTTGTATTTTTCACAAATAAATAAATATTCAATAAAAATATAATTAAAAAGGAAGTAACCACTGTAACCAACAGGGCACTCAGTATTCTGGGATGTTTGTGTGCATTGGGAATAATAGTTTTTCAAATAAAGCCAAGGTAACACTCATTTTACATACAGCACACAGTGAAAATGATGACAGTGGGTGAATGCATAAAGCCCAGCATAATTTGAAATCACATTTAAAGTTTAAAGCATTCAATTAACACGGACCGACTGTCACACAGAGAACACGTGATCATGCTGGATAAAAATGCACGCTTCACAATATCTCACAGCTAGATTCGACTAAGTTTGCAAGGTTGGTTAAATTATTCATTAGTCATTCAAAGATTTGTTTAAATGAAATAAATGTGTCAAAATAAAAGTCCAACCTTGCACACATCGGCCAACCAGAAAAAAATATTGGCATTGGCCAATATCGGATATATCGGCCTTGGTGATATATCTGTCGACCACTAATTTGAAAGCTTATTTATTCAGCTTTCAGATGATGCATAAATCTAATTTTTAAAAAACTGACACTTAAGACTGGTTTTGTGGTCCAGGGTCACATACATACACACTACAATTCCGCTTTGGGGGTTGTTTAGATTTTTAAATGTTTATATGAAGTCTCTCGTGCTCACCAAAGCTGCATTAATTTCATTAAAAAGACAGTATAAACTGTACAAAATATTCCAACTTAAAATAATGGTTTGCCATTTCAATATTTTCAAATTAAGTTACATCTGTGACAGCAAAGCTGAATTTTTTGCATCCATTACTCCAGTCTTCAGTGTCACGAGATCCTTGAGAAATCATTCTGATATGCTGATTTTCCATTAAAAAAAACAAACAAACTGTCTTTAATTAGGATTCTTTGATAAATAAAAGGTCCAAGAACAGCATTTATTTAAAAAAAATGTATTTTTGTGACATTATACATCTTCAGTGTCAATTATGATTCATTTAATGTGACCCTGCTGACAAAAAGTGTTCAAGTATTGATTAAGATTTGTTCTTTATGACACCCTGACATTTTTAAGTCTATGGCACATAAAAAATAAGTTTAATTTAGAAATTAAAACATGTCCATCTTAGTAGATCTGTATTTAGGATATTGTATGCATTAGATCTGGGGAGAAAAACTGATGTAAGCATGCATCCTAACCTGTGTGCGTATGCTCTGTGATGCTGAGCCATCCGCTTCCATTACAGCAGGTCCGTTAAATCCTTTCCTCCCTGGAAGGCTCCATTTGCTGTACAGGGCCTCATAAGGCAGCCCGCTGCCCTGGCCCAGGCCCCTCTGAGATACCCTGTGACTGGGGTTGTCCTGCAGGCTACTGGGGCAGAAGCGGTCTGCAAGGGGCAGGGCAACTGAAGTACTGAAAGACAGCTGGGAGCTGGACAGGTGTTGCCCTAAAAGCCCATGGATGGAAGAGGTTCGGTGCAAGGAGCTAACCAGCCCTGCATCCATCCTGCCCTCTGATTGGCTGAGCAGGGCAAGTGTTAGGGGCTGGGGATGCAGCGGCCAGGAAGGCCCAACAGGGTTGTCAGTCCCTTGAGAAAGGAAGAGAAAAGTGAAACTTACAGCCTGCACGCATCATTGCTTTATTGATTGGACGTGGATGATGATACATTGCAAGCATGTGTCATACCCATCAAGGGCTGTACAGTAGTGGGATGAGGCTGAGTGATGCTGGACACTGTGTTCTGGGGAGGATGAGCTGCAGGGTTGTTACTGATGGAGGTAGAGCCGCCACCACAGTCTGAATCATCAATATTCCCCCCACTGTTACATCCAGCACCACATCCCTTCTGAAGCCTGAAAAGAACAGAGAGCATGTGAATAATAAAAAAAAAAAACTCTGAACACCTAAAATGTGCATAATGCAGGCTTGTGAAACCTGACCTGTCCCAGCTGCTGATGAACCAGGTGTAAATGTTGTGGGGGCTTATGGGACCTCCCCAGACCGAACGTAACTGGACATGGACCCCCGCGTAGGAGGTGGTGAGTGGGGAGACGTAGATGGGGTATCCGATGGGCTGGTCACAGGATGAGTTAATCATGTTCCTTAGGGCTTGCTTGGCATTCTGGATGCTACCGCGTTCAGGGTTCCGGTTCCGCAGGAAGACCAGCTCCTGCTGCTGTCCAGCCCATAGCCCGCGCACACACTCCCGGTTTACCTGAAAGAAGCAACAGAGAGATTAGTTATGGCAATGTCACAATAAGATATACTGTACATGCCAGTAAACAGGTTTGTGCAGAAAAGCACCTTGATGACTCTGAAGCTAAGGAAGCGTTTGTTCAGCATGATGATCTTGTACTCGTCACTGCCGTCATCCATAACATGGCGGAGAGCAAGCAGAGAAGGCATGTTAGCCAGAATAGCACTGCGCCACACAGGATCGCCCTCATGAGAGATGAGCATCTTCTCTTCATTAGCAGTGATAGCATCGTACAGCACCACTGGGTCCTCATACTCATCAGGAGAGGTGAAGTGATCCTATGGAGTAAACGAGACGAAAAATTGGCTAATGAGAATCAAGTAATCCAGAGACCCATTCTAAAATTGCATCATCACCAGACTACTTTTCCTTTATACAGCATGACGTTTACTATAGCACATCAAAAGTCTATTTTAGTGCCAGCTATGAAAATATCAGTGTGTTACCCTACAAACCTAATTAAAGAGTGATGTCAGTAGGGATGGAGGAATGCCATATGCTGTACCTGGTGCAGTTTGAGGGACATCCGTACACCTGGAGCCACCACCCTGTTCAGCAGGTCCATGTCTGCAAAAACCCACTCGTCTCTAGGAGAGGTGATCCGAAAGTCGCCCTTGAACAGGGCATGAAGGCCGTAGAGAAAAGGCTCCAAGCTGACCATATAAAAAAAGAGAATCAGTGCATTTACTTCTACAACAAATTCCCTCTCATTAAAAAAAAAACAACAACAACAACAATGCAAGAAAATAATGCGTAAAAGGGGTCATATGATTCGACAGCCTGTAAGTAAATTTTTTATATTTAAAGAATTTGCCACTGATGATTCAAGATTAAATTTTTAAGCAGTGTAGAGTATAGGGGTGTCAGAATCGTTGCATCGCAATTCAGATGTGAACAACTCTGCATCGATGCAGTAATAGACCTTAATCGATATAGCTTTTGATGACATTCGTATACGCGCTTGTCACGTGAGTATTAAAAAAATGCAATCTATTTTAAAAATTGAAGCTTGGCTTTTTCCTGCATATGGCACATGTGTGCGCTAGAGACAAACGAGACAGGCTTCATTGAGTTTGTTTGTCCCGAAGCTCGTGGCTGCGGTTAAATGCACTCACATCTACTTTTAATGATACAGAATAACTACGATTATCTATAAACTTTCAATACTTAAAGCACTCCCAAATACTGAAAGTGCTTTTTATTTATCACTTGTAATTGTCTTTCCAAACCACTTTATTACTATATATTTGCTTGTATTTTTGAAGCTAGATTTACTGTTAATTCTTAACAATAATTAATACTTATTAATTAAATAATTATTAAATAAATAATACTTATTTTAAAAAGTATCCTGCTTATATAATTTAATAAAAATGCACTAAATAAATTGCATATAATCATGATGCATCATGATATCGAATTTAATTTAATTGAATCGTTGACATGATAATCGTAATCTAACTGAACTTATGCATGGTTACTTCCTGGTTTTAGATAAGCCAGCTCAGTCATTTCCAGTCAACTGTACAGTGCCGTAAGGGGAGCGCCCTTTGCTCGGTTTCTTTACATAATCCATTTACAATTTGGAATAAAGTTTTGTTCATCTAAGATGTCCAAAAGTCAACATATACCGTTTCAGGAATGACAAACATGAATGTTAAATTTACATGACAACTGCTATGATTGACAGTGGCAACGGAATGAATCATCTGACGAGCCAATGTCAAAATAGAGCTGTGCATTAAGTGATTTAGACTAACAAAACTACAGAAGCAAGTCTGTGTTGGATAATATTTAAACAAATGTAGTTATTAAACTAAATCTAAACATTAAAAAATGTTGAATGCATCATTCATTTGTTATTACCCATTTAATTTAACTAAGTATATAAATAATTAAACATTATAGGCTGTTGTCTGGCCTTATTTATTTCTTTAAATCACAAGTGATGAATTCCAGCACTTGCTCTTCAGTGCGATAAAGTAATTTGTTACAATATTTATTTTATAAAAAAAATCAAAAGATATGAAAAAAACTAGGGTGTTAAAATGGCAACCTTAGCCAATGAGTGATCCTAAGCTGCCATCTCATGGTTATAAAGGTAATTTCATTTTCATCTTAAGTCTTTATTTTTCGTCTGAGACACATTTTTGGCACATTTCTTCATGTCCTCTTCATGAATTAGAAAGTGAACCTTTAATAATTTACATTTTACTGCACAACGTTGAGAAATTATAAATGCTATTTTTATAAGATTTAAAAAATGTGTTCATGACTTTGAAGGTAAGAGACTGATTATCAAGAATACCATTACAGTGTCATTTTAGAGAGTAGCCTAACTGCCTAAACAGTAACAAAAGTGTTTATTTGTCAGCATTTAAATGTACAGTTATGTGTTTGGGTACTTGGGATTACCTTAAGATATAAGACCCTTCCTCTTTCCCTATTCTTTTTTTGTCTCGAGATTAATTTTAAGTTAAGAAATTAAGCATCCTTTATCTTGGCATAATGTAAACCTGGTAAAAAAAAAAAAAATCCTCTTGAAGGAGCATTTAAAAAAAGAAAAAAAAAGCAGAACGTGTAATTTGTAAAAAAAGAAAAAAAAGAAAAAAGGTACGATAATACGATACATCAGGGCTCGACAATAAGGACTGCCCAATGGCCAGGGGCCAGCCTGAAAGATGCTCAGGAGAGTTGGTGGATGTGTCACTGGCCCAATTGGGCCACTGCTGCATTTCCATGTTTTTAAGGCTGGCTAATTCAATCAATTTCTATACCTGAACAGCTAAAAAAATATCTTTAAATTTGTATCTTTATTATATATATTTAATTGTGGCAATTGATTGTAATTTTTTTTTATTTACTGATTGTTTGCTTGTCTTTAATAATGTTTGAACATTATATTTGTTTATATTGCATTTTTGCTGTGGAATTGAAATTGAGATTTGTAACCTTTAATTTGTATTTAAAATTTTGGGGTCACATAAGCTTATTTTAATAGAAGATAACATAGGTCACAAACAATGATAACAGCAACAATTTTTTATTTTTTTTTTTTGTGGCAGGGCTAGGGAAAATTTTGGCAAGGCAAGTAAAAATTTGAACCACTGGCCCAACTGGGCCAGTAGAAAAGATCCTTAGCATTGAGTCCTGTACATACACATCATGTACATAGTTTATATACACGCATAAAATTTGGGCATGCAGCAGTACACTATCTGTAAAATTGTTGCATGTGTGAATTGTGCATAATGCTGTAAATGGTTTAAACCCTTACCTGGCTGACATGCTGTGTGAGGCAGTGCCCAGAGCTCGACGGCCCAGAATACACAACCCAAAACACAGTGTAACCAGAGGGGAATCCTTCTCACTCTCAACTGGCTGTTAAAGAAGACAAAACTAAATTAAAGCTGCAAGCAACGTTGAAAGGGCCCTCGCACCTGGAGCCACCTCCACCCAGTGGCCTTAGGAAAACAGTGAATTCTGGGCAATATGCATTTAAAGTGCTAAATATAGGAGGAATGTGTCAAAGTCAGTTATATATGCTAAACTTCCAGCTGCCAGTTGGTGGCTCTATGACTATAACTGAATATTGGTATGCAGACTTCTTCAGGCCAGGAAGTTTATCAAATATGAAGTTTGGTGCAGATTGAGCAGGGTATGTATGAGTTACTATAAAGCATGACATATCCTCTTGCCAACAGGTGGCGCTATGATTATAATGGAATATTGGCATGTAGACATTTTTCTTTAGACGAGGACTCTTATCAAACATGTTAAGTGTGGGGTAGATCTGACTTCAGCAAAAAAAAATTATTTCCCATTGCAAACAGGTTGTATCAAACCCATATCAGAAGTAAATTTTGACGCCCCATGTGAATGTACCGTTAGGCCCTTAAAAATGCGATTCCCTTTGTAGAAGAATAATAATAATAAACAGACCAATTCCAAGATACACAGTGAGGAACATTTTTGATTTCCTTGTACCCAAATCACAAGTCAGGAACATTCAACAGCAAAGCAAAAAAAAAGTGAGACAAGGCCATCTTTAAAATACCGTTTGTCTGCGGCTGTTGCAGTATTTAATCCACTCCAGGTACACCAGACAGAAGGAAGCTGGAGTGATGCCAGAAGCACGATGGTCGTAGTCTTCATCTATGTTCAGATTGAAGGTGGGGTCACTATCCACGTAGGAAGGGCTGAGGCAAGGCCGCAACACTTCCTGCACTGTCTCATTGGCCAACCACTCCTCCAGTTTGGGAGAGCGGGTCACATAGTAGATGATACTCTGTGGAGAAGAAACTTGGATCATTGCTATGCATCTCAAGGCAGTGGAGGTTTTATTTGAGTCGCTTGTCTGAGAGGAGCTGACCTTGACATAATATGTGATGAGAATTTTGCGCAGGTCGAATACTTGAAGCATGGAAGCTGCATTGTTGTCGCTAATGCTGTAGCCCTCCAGGACGTATTTGGTGGCGGCTACCTCCCAAGCCAACCAGCGCTGACCAAAGGCCGCATTAAAGGAGAGCATGTGGGGGAGATGACCTGGCTCACAGCAGCAACAGCCTTCATCTTCCTCCACCCCTTCAGTGATCGCCTCCACCTCCCTCTGCTGGCAATATGTTCCTGAAAACACACGGTCATTCAAGAAAAAAAAAAAAGAGTTCAAGCCCAATGATTTGCAGCTAAACATGAAACTATAAAGTATCTTAAAGCATTTTATGCACCAAAATTATTCATATTATTCAAATCTGTCAAATTATTATTTACCAAGTGTTTTCTTGTCACACAAATAAAAATGACAATGAATTCTTTGAATAAAAAAAAATAAATAAAAAAAGATTAGTCACTGCAATATAATATTTTCGATTCAGTGTAAATCATGCTTTTAGACGTCTCAATGCTGGAATATGCTACTTGACTTTTGGAAGATATCAAACACATTATTAATCATTTGTCATGTGCCTCCTAGCAACAAAGCACATTTCTGTGCAAGTTAGTTGTGTTCAGAATAACTTAAAGGTCAGGTAGTGTGTGACCCTCAGTCATTTAGTGTTTTTCACTCTAATCATTTACAAAGTTGGCAAGTTTATGACACCTAGTCCTGGTTTCACAGACAGGGCTTAGGTTAAAACATGATTAGTCCATATTTCAATTAGGACATTAAGTGTCTTTTATAAACGTGCCTTAGAAAAATAACACTACTCGTGTGCATCTTGAGACAAAAAAAATGGTACTGACATATTTTAAGATATATCAGTGCAATTTTCTTTCAGGTTAAACAGCCCAGACATGCATTTGAGTCTGGGACTAGGCTTAAGCCCCGTCTGTGAAGCCGGGGGCTTGTGTGTTAAAATCTGCTTTAAAAGTCATGTAGTGTGTTCTAGTGTTTAGTGGTGCAATTTGTTCCATTCCCTCTCCTGTTGGCTTACCTCTGAACTCCAAGCCTCTGAGCTGGAAAGTGACGAGGCCGTTGCCGATCTCAATGATGTGTACGAGAGCATTGAGGTAGTCGGATGCCAGGATGAAGCAGTCTCCGGTGCTGTAGTTCCCCCAGCGGCCCAGCAGAAGGTCCCCACACAGCGAGTGCTGCAGAGAACGTGTCAGATGCTCGTAGAAGATAGAGTTCAAGTTGTTATCATCAGCACCTATCCAAGCATTAAATAAAGGGGAGAATTAGATCATTCTCATTACATGACATTACAATAGATTACTCCAATACAATATCACGTACCAGGGTTGCGGTCCAGCTGTGTGGCCAGACGTGTGTTGGAGTGATCCACTCGTTTGGTGCTGAAGGATAAAATGGTATTTAAAGGTTCAAGTCACATCTCCAAACATTTTCAGCTAAGACTGAATTAGCAAAAAAAAACAAGGCAGCTGACATCTGCTCGAGATTTTTGAAGGCTTACTTGTAATCTCGCTCCCAGAACTTCACAGGCCGGGTGTATGAAGTAACAAAAACAGCACTGCCCAACACAGGGTTGAGAGGAGTGGAAAAAAGAGCTGAAAACACAGCTTGCACAAACAACATGGCTGAGTCTGAGAGCAAAACGAGTTAAGGAGCATTTGTGAAAAACAACAAGGGCAAAACCCTTTAAACATGCTGAATGTGGGGGGGGGGGGGGGGGCACAAATTAAGAAGAACAGGTAAAGTTATAAGATCATCATTCAGGACTGTGTATGAGTAACGTTGGAAAAGGATACGGGGAACGGCGAATGGCTGAGCGAAGGCGTGGAAAGCAGAACCCCATGTGATCTGCCAAGGTGCAATGTAGGTCAGCACAAAACGCAGCTTATACAGCAGATCCCACAGCTGCTCACATACAGGAGAGATGACAGCAACATCAGTCTTCATCTTTTTGCTTGACAAACCCACACTCCAGTAAGAGTGTAAGTTACAAAATACATTCAATTCAAACCTTTAAAAATGCCACATTAATAGCAGATATAGATTATGTATCCATATCCTAAACATTTGAATATTTTGAACCATTTAGAATTAAGTGAAGATAAAAAGTGTTCAATAATGGTGAAAGCCTTGAACATGATTTGCATATAATAAATGAAAGGCATACGGCATTAAAACAAAACATGGGTAAATGATCACTTTCCCTTTAATTTTGATCAAATACTGCAAATGCAGTCACTGTGCAAATTTCAAGAAAATGTAAATATTGGACCAAACATGCACTTTTAAATGGTAGTGTATATATACAGAGGTCTTCAGAATGGTGGAAATGGCCATGTCACAAGTGCTGAAAATTGGGCCTCCTAAAGGCTTCAAGGGATTCAGATGTGGACAGACCTTGCTGAAGAGGATGGACATGCAGTAGTAGTCGAGGAGGAAGGTCTGTGAAAAACGTGGGTAGTCGAATTGGAAGAAGAGGGCGGTGAAGCACAGAGTGACATACTGCTGAGACGGGACACAGAAGGACGTACGAAGCAGCTTCATTCCAGCCACTGAGATGAATAGAGCGCGGCCACTAAAGAAACAAATAAAAAAAGATGTCACTGATGACTGTCTGAAATCTGAGATCACATGGAAAACCCTTAATTCAATATCTTCTAAAAACAACGAGTAACATCAGCTAGTGTTGTGCTTTACTCTAGTCTACACTAGGAATCTTGAGGATTCTGGAAGTTCATGTTCTTACTAGGCTCCAGGTTTGTCATGGTTTTGGCTGACAGTGTGAGCTTCAGTGGTGAGGGAGTTGAGAACTACAGCTGGGTAGATGAAATACTTCTCCACACACTGCAGCCATGCATACAGCTTCTCAAACCACATGAGCTGAGCCGCATCTGAGACAGAGAGAGATCATTCCATCACACTTGTTCAGACTTTCAGACATTCATTTGTCAGTGTAGTTTTGACCACTTACCTCGGACCTCAAACTGGCTGTATTCTCTGGAGCGCAGCACAGGGTGGGCCAAGCAGAACCAGGGCAGCTGTTTGCGGAGCTGAGGCAGGAGGTAGTGTGTGGAGAACCCCACCACCCCAGCCAAGATGTACAGGACGAAACTGAGAGCAGGCTGAAAAGTGGTGCAGGAAACATTAAAACCACCACAATTTACAAAAAACAAACAAAAAAAAACAAAACTTTTTTGGGGAAATTAGACTAGCAACAATGTATTTGACTGTTCACCTTTAAAAGACAAGAAATTATGTTCAGTCCTTGGATGAGGACTAGTTATATCAATGAGACTATTTACAATCAAAGTCACATTCTTGGCAGCCTACTGACCTGCAGAGCAATAAAGACTGTGCTGGCACTAATGGCGAAGGTGATAATGGCCATAAGAGGGCACATGACCAGATCTGAGTGAAGAGTCTCTTTCTGCAGAGTCCGAGAGAAGGGAGCCATTTAAAAACCACTGGAACACCTATTTACTGATATATAAATGCAAATGGAGAATTCTTTTACCACAGAATTGCGCAATTTCTCTGGTAGAGGGTCTTTAATCTCTATTGGGGGCTCTTCCGGTGTTCGGCTCTCCAGCTCTGGGAAGAACTTGGAGCGGATCAGAGACCTGCTCACAGAACAGTATAAAAAAAAAACACCAACATTAGCTGCTGGGTGTAGTAAGATGACCGGAAAATCATGAATGTGTGGTGACGCTGACCAGAGGATGGTCGGGTCACTGCTTTGCCTGCTCAGATGATAGGACAAGGCCAGGAGGAGGCCACAGAACACAGAGAAGAGCACCGGGACATGTGCCTCTCCCCACGGAGCCTACACAAACACATAAAATGAGTAAAGGAAGCACCAATAAACACAATTCTACTGTGAAAGAGACAAACAGATTCCCACTTACATTGATGGCACCAAGGCAAAATCCATAGACCAGAGCCGCCACCAATATACTGCGCAACAGACTATAGACTGAAGACAGGGGGCTTGTGGTTGCTGAAACACAAATGACAAGACATCACATTTGTAGCGCAAGGATGTACAGTTGTTTGCCAGCTCCCAAGGAATCAAATCCATGACTCTGGGGTAGCAAGCATCATGCTGTACCATCATAACTATAGCTTTTGTAAAGTGTTACTAGTAACATTAGTGATGTATAACGCATGTCTCACCAGTTCCACCAAATATGTGCATGTCCACCTGTTCCAACAAACACATGAGGAACGTGTTGACCTGAGGTAGAAGCCCAAACAGGAAGATGACGGGAAAACAGAGGGTGAACACTGTAAAGGAAAACGTATGAATTATTGCATTGTTATATTATGCACACCTCAGTTAAGAAACAGCACTGGCCTCGAGTGAGTGAGCGGACCTATGAGCATGTCTCTAGCGCAGAGCAGAAATTGGGCGGAGAAGAAGGTGACCCCATAGAGGGTGAAAGGCAGCATACTGTCTGAGTGGCCAACCAGGTCAAATATCAAGATCAGCACACAGCACAAGCAGAAATACACTGGTCGGCTGTACACGATGATCCAGTTATGGCCCTGCAATGAAGACCACAAATGAGTTTGATTTCAGCTAGGCAGATCCAAGTAAAGACAGACAAACAGTCATATACTCACATGCATCGGAGATGCCGCATCAGGCTGCACACTCTGAAATGGACAAGAAAAAAAGACTGATTAACATCAATACAAACATAACACCACTATCGGGACATGTGAATACCTTACAACATCAAAAGAACAACACCTGAAAACACAGATCACAAATGCTAAAACAAACACAAATAGACCATTTTAAAAATGCTCACACTAACCTTTAACAAGGAGTACTGACAGCTGGCAATGACTAGGCAGAACTGGAAGACCCAGATGTCCCTAAAGAAGCCCTGGAATAGCAACAGGAAGCCTAGGAATGCCACTAAGCTGGCCAACACCACCGCAAACACATTCTCCATTATGCGTCGGTTCCTGTCCAGTAAGGCTAGCAAAGCAAGCCGGTCATAACGAACTCTTAGCCATTTCCCCGGCAGCACCCAGAAACGATAATAATGTTTAGGCTTGGCCTTTTCCTCGATCATCAGTGTGTTCTCTTGGGATTCGTGAGGGGACTCATGGTCTAGGTCAAACTACAGAGAAAATAGTCAAAACAGGATTGTAATGGAGCATGTGCATTGATGATTTTAAAGAGTTAAGCCTCACCTCTGGCATATCCAGAGGCACCCTGCGGACCTGCATGCCCTGGAGGACCACCGGCCTTGGCTGCAGCATAGACAGCACTGGCGCCACCTCCTGCACATCAGTGGAGGTAAAGCTAGAGGACTGTGACTGTCGCTCTCGCTCTCGCTCCCTAAGCCAAGAAAAAGGGGTCAAACACTGGGAGACTGGTGAATATCACCCCAGTGGTAAAAGTTTTAAGACTTACTGGACTGGGTCCTCATATCCTCCGCCAGCAGGTCCAAAAGTATAAGACCTCTTCACTCCTGAAATGAGATCACTTTAATGAAAATAAAAAACACACAGACAAAAAAATACAACAACCACACCTAAGCCAGAATTAAATTAGTGTCACTGAAGCACAAATGATTATTTACCACTCTCATCATAAAAGTAGTGCACAGCTCCCTCTGTGGTGTCATCAAAGGTGGATGCCTCATGAACACCGCTTCGGGGCAGCAGCAGCAAGGAGGAGGCAGCGAAGTGTAAAGCAGAGGGGAGTGTTCGCGTGCGAGAATGAGAGGAAGTCCGGACTCTCTGAAGGTCTTGAAGACTTGGAGGAGAGCCCATGGCAGAAGGGGGCGGGGTGGGGTTACTACCAGCATTATGCCGCCTGCGAATGGCCTGCGTCCTTTTTACACTGCTCACAGAGTCACGCTTACTACCCTCCTCTGGGGCTGCATGGGCAAAAAGCAAGAGGCAAACGTTTTAATAAGAAAAAAATATTAAAATTCACTACAGCAGAAACGAGTCAATTCAAATAATTATTAAACAATAACAAAGGAAAACAATCATATTAAAATAAATAACAACAAACAAAAAAATAAATTTACAGATGTGGTTTCATGAGGACCTCACATAGAATGGGGAGAATTTTTTGTGTGAATTAAACCAATTAAAAAAGTTTGAAATATGGAAAAAGAACACAAACACAAATCACAAAAATTAATCCAGGCTCTAAATTCAAATTATTATAGGAATAGTTCAACCAAAAATGAAAATGTGATGTTTATCTGCTTATCCCCAGGGCATCCAAGATGTAGGTGACTTTGTTTCTTCAGTAGAACACAAACCAAGATTTTTAACTCAAACCGTCAAATCAAGGCTAAAACATACGATTAAAAAAAAAAAATTCAACACTGCAGCTCATTACGATACATTGATGTGTAAAGACACAAACCGGTATGTCGCGAGCCACAGGGTTTAATTTGGTTTTGTGTATTTTTGTTGTCATTTGTTTCGTTTTATATTTTAGCTGTGATTCCAGTCCACTTACATTATAAGACTGATAGACTGCAACGGTTTGAGTCAATCTTGGTTTGTGTTCTACTGAAGAAACAAAGTCACCTACATCTCGGGGGTAAGCAGATAAACATCAAGTTTTCATTTTTGGATGAACTCTCTCTTTAAGAATTAATTTGTTCGCTCTTCACCTCCTCCTACTGCCCCCTCTTCTAGCAGCTCTCCTGCCCTCCAGCCTGTCTGGTTCCCAGCCCAGGAGCCTCCAAGAGAGTCTAGCCTATGGTGGGCCCTTGAGAAGCCCTCTGAGTGCAGTGTCCGAGCCTCCAGATCTGATTTAGAGATAGTGAGTGGACGTGGGGCAGGAGCAGAAGAAAGAGGTAAAGGTAGCACAGTAGACGCAAGAGTCTCTGTGTTGTTGGAGCCTCCACCGGCACCATCCATGCTTAGCACTCTGGCATGAGTCTTGGCACTAGCTGTGCTGGCTGAGCGCTGAGCGCTGCGAGAATGGGAGGGTCCCACTGTGTCAGGGTCCTCCCCCTCTCCAGGGCTAGGTAGTTGAGGGGGGACGGGTTGGGAAGTGATGCCGGTATTCGTTAGATCAGGGGAGTAGCAGGAGGTAGAGGAGCTAGAATCATCATCTTCATCATCGTCTTCATCATCAGAGCTGAAGCGGCGTTGGGATCCTAGACTAGAACCTGCACTCATGTCACTGCCATCATCTTCATCACTGGAGTCCTCAAACAAGCTCTCACTGTAGGCTTTGGCACCTAGCCGGCTGCGTACAGGGATGTAGTCTCTGTGTTGGCCACGGCTTTGGTGCCGGCGGTAGGAGCCACAGTCGAAACTGCTACTGCCAGCAGTGCGTCGTTTACGGGGAGCTTTCCTGCGACCGGGTCGGTGACCCACACTGCCGCCCGCACGCAGCAGCTTAAGATCTTTAGGTCGCACCACTTGCTGCTGCGCTTGCAGAGATGGTGGCTCTGCTAGGAGGTAGGAAGGGGCAGAGACCGGCAGAGCTGGCTCTGAGCAGACCAAGCCCAGTGCCAACCCTGACGGTACAGAGCTGGCCTGGCGTGGAGGAGGAAGAGGGGGTATGGGGATGCCACCATCAAGATCGCAGGTCTCCGAAGGCCCGCTGCTAGACAGTGATGAGTCCTGCAAGGAGGGCTGTGCAAGCAAAGGGGGAAGGTCCTCCCCCTCCACCAGAGTTCTGTCCAGGCCCTGCCCAGAGGAGAGCTCTTTGGAGGGTGAGCGTAACAGCACGCTGTCTGATAGGTCATCCGTGTCACTACCGCCCTGGATCACATCTCCAGGCTGCTGATAGGGGCCTTTACCTTGATGCAATGCTGTGGAAGGAGCATTAGACCCAGGTTTATGCGTCTGGCCCACTGAAGGGCTCTCAAGCTGTGTTGAGTCAGTTTTCTCACTGCGGTAGCTACTGACCGTACTAAGAGTCTCTCGGTCTGTGGCAGCTCCACCTCCACTGAAGCAGCTGTCAGTGGAGCCTGCAGCCAGGGCCATCCCGGTGCGGCTGCCTGGGTGCTCAGCACCAGGGGCAAAAGTCACTGGGTCAAGGCCCAAGCCCAGCAAGTTCTCGCTTAGCTCCTCACTCAAGCTACTCTTGATGAGAGGGCTGAGAGGAGCATCTCCCAGACTCTCAGACTCAGCTGAAGGTCCAAGGCGGGAGTAGCCTCTGAGACCCTCCCCATCGGGGCTCCTCTGAGACAGCTGCTCCACACCCCCATTATCCACATGGTCCTTTTCATCTCCATCTTCTTGGCTGGATGGGGATGGCGGGATGAAAGGACAGTTTGTTGGGTGCAGGTTACTAAACCCTCCTGACAATACATCACCCACACCAATTAGCCCTCTGTAATCCCCAGCCATGCAGGATGGTGCCACACCTGGAAGGACAAAAAACATGCAGTTACTACTAGGGCTGGGCAATATATCAAATATTAGTGATAATATTACTAATTTCTGCTCTACATGACTCTATTACACAAACTCTCATGAGTGTGGTTGCCAGATAACATGATTTCAAATCCCTGAATCAGAGCTTCGCTGTTATATATATGCATTTTCTCCTGATGTTTTGCTTAAAGCAATCTGGCAACCATGCACATGCAAATGTACGCTCCTCATTGCAGAAGTGCCGCAGAAAGACAGACAGGCTTGGGTTCTTAGCTAAAAACTAAGTGTAAATAGTGAATTGCATGCACTAAAAAGTTGACAATGCGCTTTCTGTACTTGTTTTACACTACTTGAGTAACATATACATGTGCTCATTTCATAAAAAGCAGTAAGTGATCACTTAGTCTAGAGTTTTTTTTTTATCATTTAAATGCAAATGAAAACAGATATATATCAAATATAGTAAAAGATTTGACAATAGAGATGTTTAGAGGTACTTGCAGCTAAATTGACAAATTATGATATTTCACCAATTCATTGATTTTTAAGCTAATAATTTATTCAGTTAACTAATTTATAATATTTTATTAATTAGAACAATTAAATTAAACCAAGCTTGTGGTCTAATGTGCAGGGGCAGGGTTTAAAACTAATTATTGGAGAAGTCTTCTGTACAACACCAGAGTTTTGTCTTTTTTTCACCGGAAGATAACAACATTTTGATTAAACGTAAAAAGTATAATAAAACATACATAGACAAAGCATTCACAATAAGATACATAACATGCATTTACAAAATATATAAGGTTAATGTTCATTTCATACCAACTTTAAAATATTTTTGTAATTGCTGAATTTGCTGAAAAAGTGGGTGGCCATCTTCGCACTCTGAATTAGAAGTCTAAGGAACAGTCTTATTCAGCTCTAATGTAGTGCATCTGTAAAGGGGCTGTTCTTACTAGTGTTGTCCTGAGAGTTGTGTCGAAGGACATCTCTATGTGCAGAGGTCACGATCACATTACTACTGCCTTGCTCCTGCATGAGCTCTTTAATATCTGGAATTTAAAAAAACAGATAAGAATTGAAACGTAAACAACCCAGTTCATGTTAAACTAATTGGTTTAGTTCATTCAAAAAAGCAACAGTAACAACACAATGTACCCTTGGAGCCTCCAGGGTCTTCAAGCTGTGGTAAAAATTCCTGGACAAAAAAAATGTAAGTGAGTCAAAAGAAATTTGTACGAGTGAAGAACAATAATGCTTATGGACATGCAATGTTTGGCATTAATAATATCCTCACCGACACCTGGTTCAATCCAAACAGCGAGTGCTGGGAACTGCAGCGTACAGGAGGGGTGGAGTTCACCTTTCGGAACACTGTCATTTCTACACCCACACCACTGTCCCTGTGGGCACAGGCATATCAACATGAGCTAAAACTGACAAGAGCGGAGCGACTGCTTGACGCCACCAACAGCTGTTCACCAACAACAAATCCCTAAAGAATGTCTGACTCAGTAGCATGATGCTTTAATGCTCTGCCTACTTGAGAGACATAAAAGTGTCAATGTGGTTTGACAACAAATTATAGTAAGGTAAACGCTACCTGCGTTGGCTTCCATCATGAGCACCAGAGCCTTCCTCTCCTTCTTCCACTCTATTGGGGTCTGTGGTGAACGAGGCCTGCCTCTTCTCCACAATCTCGCCCAGGTCAAACATGGCATGCAGTCGAAAGTTCACTGCTTTTATGGCCATAAAGAAGGCCGCTATCACAGCGCAGTACACACCAGCCACCACTAAACTGGCAGGAAGGGCCTAAAAGAATGAAAGTGGGAGAATCACATAAATGTGGTTGCAGATATTACAACCTCAATTTCATTTTAGACATTGCTTCTTATGTAGACCACAATGGACTTGTGCAATGAGTCTGATTTCATAATGTTCTTGTGCAAGTCTCTAACAGTATGCTAAATACAACTTTACCTCATGGTAAATGTATTCATTTGAGTTGTTTATGCTACGTCAGCATACAAGTCTATTTTCATAGTATATAAGAGTAATTAACACATTATTAATACATTAATTAATAAACATTTAAATGTAAATAAGACAGACAAGATGCAACTGATCAAAATCCTATGCTTTCTTTTTGACAATTGATGCTTTCTCTGATGACTAAAAGCTGTCAAGTTTAATAAAATGTTTAACAGTCAACTTAGTAGTGTTACAGCAGCGGCAAGATGGAGGTTCACCTGATAGTGAAAGCACAAGTATTATGAGAGATGTCACAACATTTCATGTTTGTCCACATGCTTTGCTGTATTATCACGAACTGGTTGCCACTTACAAAACAATGGACACAAAGGAACGTGTTCCTGAAGTCTGACATTTATTTTAAGTCGACGTAAAGGCAATTAAGAGAATTGTTTCTAAGCACATTATAAATGTATTTCTGAAAACAGATTACAAAGACTGTACACTATGTACTATTAAATTGTGGAGTTAGACCGTTGAACAGTTTTTCACCATTTTTGACTTCAGGATTTTTTGGGCGTGTGCTGTCTGGAGCCACTGAGCATGGCCCCTCCTCTAATCAGTGGTTCGCCTGCTCAATCACAAGTCACTTTCATTACCGTTAGTTTCTACAGTTAGCTAGTTAGCTGGCTATCTATGCCTCTGTCACGTAAATGCATCTTACCAAACATATATGGCTATGCAAATCCAATTAAGCTGCTAGAGGGAGCATCCATTTAGGTTGTATGTTATTTTACAGTATAATATATATATACACACATATATATATATATATATATATACACACTCACACAACTAAAAGTTTGGGGTCAGTAAAGTTTTTGAAATAAGTCTCTAATGCTCCCCAAAGCTGCATTTATTTGTTAAGAAATACAGTAAAATCCATAACACTGAGAAATTAGTACAATTTAAAATAACTTTTCTATATGAATACATTTTAAAATTCAATGTATTCCTGTTATGTCAAAAGTGAATTTTCATCAGTCATTACTCCCGTCTGAAAGCACTTCATGGTCATTACGAAATCATTCTAATATACTGATTTGTTGCACAAGAAACATTTAATATTCCTCAATTTCAGACAACAGTTTTTCAGATTTTCTGACTTACTAAAAGTAAGGTATAAAACATTATAAATGTATTTACTGTCACTTTCAGTCAATTTAATGCATCCTTGATGAACAAAAGCATTAATATCTTAAAAATAAATAAACATGTTGACAATTTTTTTGGATAGTAGTGTATACATTTTTTTAAAGTATACATACTTTTAAAGTTTTACGTTGCTTTGGTCACTGTAACTACTTAGAAAAGACATTTCATAGAAAATATCACTAAAATAGCTTCATCAATTCTGCTGACATGTGCAGCTGTCATGCGTCTTGACAAAGTCTCAGTCTCAACATCTTTCTAAAGTAAACATTAAGACCAGCAGGTAAGGAAAGTTTCTCAACATTAGTGACGTTCCATCAGTATTACACACACATTTTCCAGAAACATGGTCTGGCGATGTTCTTTACCTGGGGAATAACTACAAAACTCACCATGTACAGAAGAAATGGGAAGGCCAAGAGGAATATCCAGAGGTAGAGATGAAAGCAGTTTGAGAAGGTACTCTGATGAGGGTCCACATACCATCCTCCGGTCAGAGAAGCCCACACTCCCTGCCGCAATATCTGAAGAGCCTGAGAGCCCATCTTAGCACTTCTGGGTGAGACAACCCAGAGATCTTGTAGTTTCCCTGGTCAAAGTTTCTAGTGCGGTACTTCCATTGGGAACCTCAGGATGGACTTTCTCAGACTGGAAATGAAACAAATTAGCAGAAAGCGAGACGTTCCAAAACAACTTCAGACCGGTGTTCTTTTAGCATCAACAGTTTGCTTGCATGCTCCTCTGGCAGACCCCTGTTTGTAGTGAAGTACATCAAGAGTTTTTGGCACAGCTGTGACCCAAGGGCTACATGAAAACATTCACCCTGAGGATTCGTCAAAACTGCTTGGTTTGGTTTCTTTACGACTTTCCAGCACTTTAAACAACCACAATTCCATAAATAAATGAGCTGTTCTGATGGCATAAGAACAATAAGCTATTTTGAACATGCTCATTTTAACCTGTCTGTTGCATGTTACTAAGGCATGAGATGGCTGTCTGATTTATATAAAGTTGCCTAATATGGGTTTTCTAGAAAATTCAAATAAGGATTCAGGTTTCTTTAGGGTACTATTATATATTTATCTAAATTTAGAGATGATAATGGATATGTATAAGATCACTGAACACCTGCAATCTTCACACTATTATAGGCAAAGCAGAGAAAAGACAGGCAGTGAATTTTAATATCTTCATTGGCTTTCTTTGCTTTTGTAACTACTGAAAATATGGTATAGAGCTTCAGAGTCCTGAGAATTCAATTTCTAGTTTTTCTGACCATATCTGTAAACTTTCCCTTTCTCCAACAAGAGATATGCAAGTATAACACCATTTAGAGTCTTATATCTTAACTGAATGCTGATTTCTTTTAACCTACAGCCATCTCTAGGCCTAAAAAGTCATAATATTATCTCAACTTTCCCTGTATGGCAGTAGCTAATCTCTACAGCTGAAGGAGGGAAAACACTAAGCATCCTCTGTAAGCAATACTCATTTAAATAAAAGAACGCTGAAAAATGCCTCAGTGGATTTGGCTTTAAACCATACAATTTAACATGCTAACATAGAGCTAATGTTAGCATTGTTATGATATCTTGCCTGAAGCAGCTCTGACATTATATTGAGCCTTAACAAATGACAGCAGAGAGATACGTGTCCAGCAAATGGTTCAACAGCACTTCAATGGAAACGTTACTGGGGCATGAATATTTTTAGAACTGTAAACAAACCGTGTGTTTCGACAGCAACAGTGCTAACGCTGAACGACTAAATTATAGCCTGAATCGACCTGTAATACATTAAAACCAATCAGACGGAACGTAAATATTATATTTAATCTATTTTCTCAGTTTCTCGACTGAATTCGAAGGATATCTCTTAGAGTTCAATATCACCTGACACTCATTAGCCAAACCGCTAACATGCTACATGCAATAGTGAGACACCTCTGACTTTGGCATAAGTGTTTTGTAGCGAAATTTTCTGATGTTAGTGCACTCTTCAACTCCGTAAACACTCCATGGTTTGACTCGACAGGGTCTGCGTTAATTCCCCCAGAAACGAGCGCAGGAAAACCGCTGGACAGCGAAACTGAATGCGAGTTAGCATAGGCTAACGGCAGCACTGAGTGCTACCTCCTTATGTCGAAAATAAAATACAAAAACTAACACAGAACGCAAAATGTCTCTACGCGGTTTCCACAGTTAAGTCCAGGGCCGCTGTGTAAAAACTCAAGCCAAAAAAAGCCCAGAATGTGAGCTCGCTAAGTTCCAGTGTCGAATCGCTTCATTCACACAGGTAGCGAACACCCACCTACAGGAAGAGAACTCATACCGCAACGCGATTGGCTACTGTGGTTAACACCTACATCCAGGAACAGAGCGGATGCTTCAATGCGATTGGCTGCAGCAGGTGTCTATCATCCATTGCACATCACTGATTTGATTCATCAATCCACATAACAGTCCAGAGCGTCTTCACTTTGAACTTTCTCGTTGACATTGGTCAAGTAGCCAATCTTTCAGTCCTACGTTCATTGATGCACTTCAGTTTAGAATAATAATTATCTTACAATAAATTGAGTAAATTTTGTGTTATTTTTGCTGGTATTATATATATATATATAAGTTACAGTTAGGAGGTTTGGGAGTTTAATGAAAAGCTAATAATTAATTACATCATACAACATGTCAAATTAAAATATTCAAAAATAGCAATTCAAATAAAACACTTACTATATATATATATATATATATATATATATATATATATATATATATACTTGTTTACATATGGTACATGTCGTGACCATTAACCAATTATCAGAGAACAGTGAACATACAAATGTGATACTTATTAATTAAATATTTATTTTAAAATCTCCGGGGTACTTTAAATAAATATATTAGGTGAAAGATGTTCGGCCGACAAAAAAAAAAAAAAAAAAAAAAAAAAAAAAAAAAAAAAAAAAACAACCAATTCTACCAAAAAATAATAAATAAATAAATAACAAATCCCACTTTTACATTTAACACTGGACTGTCAAAGTTACAGTTAGTCAATATTTCCACTCATGACATTTTTAAGGCTTTTCATTATACAAAGGCACAGCAAGCTAATGATGAGCTGAGGAGTCACTATCAGGATTTCATATTTAAATAAGTTACAGGGAATGCTATTTTATTGTTTAATTAATATTTATTTGTATAAAATGTAGATTGATGAATGAGTGGATTTAGACAGCAGATGGCAGTCTCACGCCTCTGCGTTTTTTTTAATGCAAAGTCCTTCTGTTGATGCTTCATTCTCATTCCAGTGGCATCACAACTGTCCATTACTGCTCACTGTCTGTTAGGTCTCTGTTTCGCTCCTGTTACAGACAACTCTTGGTACTGGAGGTACTTTTCTTCTTCTTTTAAACAGAGAGCATAAAATGACAATCGTCTTAACAGATACAGCAAATGAAAGCTTCAAATCTTGCATACCTATCAAACAGTGCCTTTTCAGTGACATTTTGGAAGGGCCTTTTTTTTTGCACTCATGTATATTTCCTCTGGCAGGACAGGTGCACTAGCAGAAGTGAAAATTTGAGTTCATTCTACTTTGAAGGAAAACGGGAAGAAAGTACTAAATTATTCATCAAATCACAAATCCAGGGCTCAGAGTTCAGAAAGATTTGGAATAGAATGCCATCAGAAGCTTCTGACAGGTTTTCTGTCGTTTTTTGTTCTTTATCTTTTTCTTAATGTTTTTTTTTTTAAGATGCCAGTAGTTCACAGTCTGAAACTTAACTGCAGCAATAAGTGATAAACCTTGCCTTGCTTTCAATTTTAAAGCTTGTGTCTATCTATCTATTGTATCTATCTATCATCTTGAGGTGATGTTGTATATATAAAATGCATTTTATTTAAATGTAAACACATAATTATATACATATATTTTTATATTGTATATAAATAATTGTCTTTAGTAATACTGGGTTATTCTCTGACAACAAAAAACACGTACGTACTACATAAGTAAACTTTGCATTCCATTTAGCTTTATCCTTGCATGTGATTCGCATTTAATTTACTATTTTACAGAAGGCGGACTTGGTCCTTTAGTTTTGCATCTGCTAGAACATAATTGAAACCACAGTCACTGATTAAATGAAAACACCCATTTAACTAAATGCTGTACTTAAGTGTATTCTGGGCATATTGACCAAATGCAATTTACTGCACTAGATTTACAACAGACCCAGAATAATGATGAAAACAGAAGTGTGGCATAGACAGCTTTTATCATTTGAAAGCAATCAACACTACACAGCTTTTGAAAGGCTTGTTCTAGATATAGCCTTATAGGACTGAACCTTTTCCAAATTCAAGTTGCCTCTTATTCCTGGAAACTGCTATCCATAAGCATGCTTTTAGCTCTAGCCTTTAAATAGCTCCTTCTCTACTGCAGTGTGTATAGTTAGTTAGAAACAAGGACCTCAGGAACATAATATAGATTGTGTGCAGAATCTGGAGAAAGAAAATGTGGCAGCCGCTTTCCCTTCAAGTCCATAAAGGAAGAGTGTTGTTTAGAGACCCGACTACCTAGATCTGAGCAGTGTGACAGTAGAAGAATCTAAAGACATCTTTGTATTAGCAGTGTGTGGAATCTCTGGAGTAGGAACCCATCAATATATAAGACCAGATGATGAAATTGCCATGTAAGACAAGGGCTTGGCTTCACAGCGTGAGAGTTCTTACAGTGGATAATACTTGATTTTTCAGGCAGGAAAGATGCTGGGAAATAATAGTTTTTGAATTACCAGTAGTAAAAGAAGAAACCTTTTACATTCAATGTTAAAAATTAAAGTCTCCAACTTGTGACAACAATAAATAAAAGTGGAGATTTCCCAACATGGGCATCTTAAAGAGATTCTGCCATCACTCACCTTCATGTTGCTCCAAACCCGTAGGACTTTATTTCTACCATACAACATAAAAAATGTAACATTTTCTTCCACGAAAGGTCATACAGGTTTAGAACAACACTACTAATAACATTTTCGGTTGACTTACACTACCATTTAAAAGTTTGGAACTGGTAAGGTTATTATTATTATTTTGTTTTTGAGAGAAGTCTCTCATTAAAGCTACATTTATTTGATTGAAAATACAATGAAAACTGTTATATTGTGAAATATGATGACAATTTAAAATAACAATTTTACATTTTAATATATTTTAAAATAATTGTTTCATATGAGCTAAACTTTTCCCTAAACCTTCAGAAATCATTTTAATCTGATTTGATACTCAGAAAACATTTCTTCCTCTTATCATGTTGTAAACAGAAGAGCCTCTAATATCTTTTGTGTAATTGGTAATACATTTTTCAGGATTGTTTGATGAAAAGAAAGATCCCAAACTCTTGAACAATAGTGTCAATCTCTTTAAGACGAATATATTTTTAGAAATAAAAGAGACCACACTGACCAAATCAGTACGAAGTATAGAACCAAGTGTATTTTTCCCTCTGTTCAATGTACACATATTTAGATTTCATCTCACGGTAACACTTTACAATTACATTAAGAACGGGAATATACTTTGACCAGCATAGGTAAATGACAATTATATCTTAAAAGAAAAAACAAAACAAAAACACAAACATAAAAAAGCCCTGTCAATGAAGAAACAAAAAACCCAAATGTAAAATGGAGGTATGGCTAGGTGTAATCCTTCATCTTTTACCAAATTCAATAAAATCCCAAAACATTTTTTTTTCTTTTCACATTTGAAAATCACTTTGTGTAACTGAAGTTATATCTATTGTGAATAACACCTTTGTTTTTCATTTGCAGAGAACGAACTAAACAAAAACCTCTTTGTAATAACAAGGAATGTCAATTCAGGGAAAACATATTTTAAACTGTGAGAAATATCTAGACGGTATACAGTTTTATTTTATTTTTTTCTTAATTTTTCCTCCTTTCCAGGAGGTGTCCTTAGATACAAAAGTCTGGACACAAGGTTGTGCTGCTTTATCCATAAAAGCCTTGTCAGTTCACTTTTTTCCTCTTTCTTAGGTTTGGGAAGTGGTGAGCTGGCATCCCGATGAGAGGGAGTTCCTTTTTTCCTTCCTAGAAGAGATGTCACACAGTTCTCAAAATATGATTTCATTATAAAGTTCACTTTATCCTGTTTGCTTCACTGACTGTAGTCTCATTTGGATGGGTATTGGGCTGTAGTTTCACACCATAGAGAATATAGGAGGCAAGAGAAAGAGTTCTCGTAGTCTTGCGTATATCCTTCTCATGCCGGAGGACGAACAAGGACAAACGCTCACACACAAACACACTCACACACGCATACGTATCGTATGCTCGATACACACGAACCTGTCTCCTGAAGCGTTTTCAGCAATGTCCTGTATTTACATAGATACAACATCATTCTGTCCAAGCTGTTGTTCAGTTCAGGACAGTCCCACTTTCTGAGGTCTCTTTTGTCCGCATCGTGCTCGCCCATGGCGCTATGAATCCTTCTGGGTGAGATGAGAGTTGTCAACTTTAGGTAATTCAAATAAAAAAACTCTCATGGAAAGCTGAATGTGAGTGCATCATGCATGGAACACAATTAGTAGCCTAACAGTTCACAATGTTTCAGCACCATGGAGAGAGAGAGAGAGAGAGAGAGAGAGAGAGAGATCGAGAGATGCCTGCTGAATGCCTTTTGTTGGCTTTTTAAAGTTCTAACAACCTTCTGAGCTCTTCTACACCTGCTAGTGGAGGTGTTGCTGTCAAAGCAGGCTTCACCGTCTGATCTGCCATTCTAAGCGAGAACGTGTTTATGTGAGAACAAAGAAAGAATTAGATTCATGTGTTTCATGGCAGAGACAGATAAATCCTAATTTCTACACTGACAAAAGATACCAGAGTGTAAACGATTCAGACTCTTTGGGTTTTTCAGGCTCCGTCAGAAAATGAAACGGAAAATGTGATTCTATCCACCGCCTTTCTAACCGAACATGAAAAAGGTCTCAGATTTAACATCTCCACAAGAGCTGATGGGAGCATCTGCTTGTCTCGTGCAAATAACTAACACAATCACTTCTGTTCTTCATGAATTATTACAACGAGGGCCCAGCAAACGTCTCGTAGATCTCAATTTCATAGCTCTGTGAAGATAATATTAAAGAAACGCTCAGTAATATTACCAAAAGCTCATGTGTGGAGGCATCTGTTAAACCGGCGGGTTTTCTCTCCCTGTCCATGGTGTTCGGTTACTCTCCTGGTGCACGCAAAACATACATTTTTAATCGCAAAGAGGGCATTACATCATTTGGAATGTAATGGAAGATTTACTTTAGACATGACAGAGATAAAATTACATACAACAAATGGCCTCGCAAGACAGATTCGAAAGGAGAATCTATCGGACAGTGTTCCTTCCTCCTCGTTCCCTACGTCCATATCTTTCGGTGGCAGAAAAACGTTTGGAGAAGTAAACAGAAGATTGTGTGGCTTAAATGTTTGAGGATGCAGAGGAGGCGATTTGAAGTTATAAAATCCTCAGCACACTTCCTGTCTTTGAACCTCCTCCACGGTCTCTCTCAGACGTAATACTCCTTGTCTTTATTTTTCTTGCCCTTGGCGGTCGTCTTTGCGACGGCGGCAGTTGTGCTCGGTGTCTTTTCTTTGACTACAGCGCCATTGCTTTCGGATCCTGAATTGCGTCTCTGGTCCACCTGATAAGAACCTTCGTCTCGGTTGCGGTACTTATACATGGCATACAGGAGGATGAGGATGCAGAGGGCAGCAGCCGCCACGATGCCGACCACCATGCCTGTGGTGCTGCTGGACTCCCGGATTACCTCCACGGCGCCCGGGTGGCCTTTCTCCATCAGGTCGGTGGGGTTAGCTGTGGGCACATGGGGGAAACCAGGTGGGTAGGTTAACCCTGGAGTTTGGCGGGAGGACGGGGCAGGCGGCAGGAGCACCTGGTCGCGGGTATTCATTTTGCCTGCGGGTATGTGGAGCTGGTTAGGGTGTGTGGTGGGGCCGGGGACTGGAGGACGGTGGTCACCTGGGCTCTGGCCTCCGCTCTTGCCCACGGCAGGGGGGGGCGGTAGGACCGTCCTGTCTGTGACCATGGGGGAGTTTTTGTAAAAGTCCTCGTCATCGGACTCCGTCATTTCTCCGGAGCCGAAGGCCGATACCTCCATGAGCTCGCCGCAATCCTCCTGGTCTGGAGGGCATGGCGGGCGGGGCTCGGACAAAACGAGGGACTCTTTGGTGGTTTGGAGAGGGGTCAGGGATGTAGGAGGGGCAGGGATGACGGGGTAACGGGTGGCTATGGGAAAGGGGTCTTGGGTGTCCACAGTAATTATAGGCAACACAAGTTCACCTCCTGGGATGAGAGAGGAGAAAGGGTGAGAGGGGGAACAATTAGTAAGGACTCGAGAATATCTACATGCACATACACGCGCACTCTATTAGTTTGAGAATTATAATTCTATTCTGTGCAATCTATTCTAAAAGACAAAGATTCTACACACAATATATTCACATTGTAAAATGCTACAATATTTTCTAAACCTATTCATATGGCTAACATAAATATATCTAGATCACTACAATAACATGTAAAACAGAACCAACTCATATCTTGAATAGCGCTTGGCTCTTCTTTGGTTAAACAAGATAGCAAACCATGTAGTTTGGGTCACTTACATCAACAAATAGGCCGCATGATTTTTGCATGGAAAAAAAGCAAATTACAAAAAAGGTGTGTAAGATGGTCCCTTTAAAAGCACAAAGTTTCTCCCCTTTTTATATTCTTTGACACACTCATCTGTTCTCTAGCCTTTCATTTGACTTGTACAAATACAGATTTCACTTTGCAATGATAAAATCCTATGCATATGTGCACTGTGATAAATGCTGTGTCTCGAAATCTAGTTAGCTAATTTCTGTCTAATGCCTATATAGGGAATTGTCTATATAAATCTTATTACAAACAAAATGGAAGCTTGTGGATCTGACTGATCTGAGATGCAACTTAAAAAAAGCCCCTAACATGGCACTCAAATTCTGATTCTCATGTTGGCGTGTGATTAAGCTAGTTTGAGATATAATAATGCACACAGTGAGCCAAAACATAAAAAAAAATTATATACACTACTTTTCAAATGTTTGGGGTCAGTAATTTGTTTAATACTTTTTTTCAGCACAGTCAGTAAAGCCTTAATTATTGTTATAACTTTAGAAAAAAAATTATATATCAAATATATATACATATTTTTTTACTTCCTGTACATCAGAGAATCCTAAAAAAAATGCATCATGATTTCCACAAAAATATGAAGCAGCTGTCAAACTGTTTTCAGTATTGATAAAATATGTTTCTTGAGCACCAAATCAGCTTATCAGAATAAATGCATGAATGACTGCTAAAAATTCAGGACTGCCATCGCAGGAATAAACTACATTTTAATTATTTATTGAATTTTAAATGGTAAATTGCAATATTACTATACACTATACTATATTGACCATTAAAAGAACTTAATGACCCCAAACCTCTAAAAGTTAATGTAAGGCTGCTTCATTATGACACTTTAAGACTGTAGAAAAATGATTAATACTTTAATTTAAAAATATTTCTCTTTGAAGAATGTCACATCACGTTATGGGATTGCCTTATCTATAAAACAATCATGATATAGGCTATTGCTTCAAATTATTTCAGAGTGTTTTAGTGTCAGGAGTGAGCAAATGATGCACAAAAAGCTATGCAGGCAGCTGACTAGATTTTGAGACAGAGCCAATAAATAGGGCTGTTGTAGCAATTATTTAATAAGAAATGTCTGGGTTAATATGTTTAATTTCCAACATTAAACTAAAATAATATGAAATGAAACCAAAGACTTGGACAAATGTCAAACAGCAACAGCTGATATTCCAGATGGGCCATCAGAACCCAACCACTCAACGTCACTGAATGATTGCAACATAATGCACAATCACAAGAGCAATAGCTGAGCACAGAGTAATAATTCCATGTGCTATGCAACACGGTTTGACGTCACACCTACTTTACTGATACATGAATGCTTAAAGCGGAACCTAGCGATGGAATGGAATGGCCACTTAACGTTATGAATAGCCCAGATGGTACAGTAGAAGGCCGCTCTTCAAGCACTATAAACCTTAGCAGGGCTCCAGACTCATTCTTCCCACTGGTCGCTCTTTTGAGACTTTCTTTCCCAGTTGGTTGCAAGAGCACATGATTTGGTTGCAATTTTATTTTTTGCCGCTTCAACATGGGATTAATCAGTGCATGCTGATTAACTTTTATCATAGTTTATACAGTTTATACATAGTTTATACAGTCATAGTTTATACAGTTAAAGTAAAATCAAACTTGCTGTCAGTAACAGTGCTTGCAAGTATTACATGTTCACCTTCTCTGGTTAAGAAACAGTCTTTTACTTTACTTTAGCATGAAAACCATCCATGGCTTCCTCAATATTCGCATCATTTTTGCTGCATAGAGCATCGCGCTTATGCTAATGAGGTTAGTATTAGTCTTAGATGTCACGGCCATGGACCGTTGGCTAAACGTCAAACGCATATGTGACACACAAGTAAAAAACACTTCAGGAGTGTCAAAGTTATCATCGGATTGGTTGGATTCAACAGGATTTCCGTGAGACGTGTGTGTCGCGTTCTTTAACGTTCCGCCTGGAAACAAATATACCGTTGTGCCAAACCCTCTCACGAAAGAAGAAAGCCATAGTGTTTACAACTGTGATGACGAGCACTTATCAGGATCAACTAAATGCTGTTTTTTTTTAAAAGTATGTGTAATATTTAAGGTTCGCGGCAAAGAAACTTCATTATGTCCGAGAGTTTTACACACTGGTCTGTTATTGTGGCAACATTTCCACACCTCGAAACGTGATGATGAACGAAGCGAACTTTGATGGTTCTTTGACATGTCAATCAAAAGGCCTCATGGGTTGGCCTTGGCAAATAAGCTGCCATAGATTCCAGACCTTTAGTCTAGGTGCGTATAAACCAGGCTGTACACTCAAAGCGCTGCACAGTTTAAACGAGTGGTGCGGTTTTGTTGTGCTTTCGGCTTCATTTGCTGTTTGATGTTTCACATATGAAACAGAAATGATAAATGCATATGAATTGAACAATATAGTGGTTGTGGTCTGGAGCTCTGCTTAGTCTAAACTCAGCCAGATCAGCTCATCGTTTCTAAATGATCTGCTGAGCACTAAAGCATAGCCTCTTCTTTGTTAATAGCATTTATAGGGTTAATATGGGGCAAGATTTCTAGTAGAAAAGCATTATGGCAAACAGAACTCACATTAGGAACACAAATTAAAATTGTGCTTGTAAGCCTGAAACTAAAGTGAAACTGTAAAATATATATATTTTTAATATGAATGTTATTTCCTGAATATCTGCTATAATTTCATTTTACATATAAAACGTTTTCTTACTGAACACTTAGGACATAATGTATATAAAATAACATCTTAAAAATTAACAAACAATTAAAAATGGTTAAATTGAAGCTCTAGCGAGATTTAAAATGAGAAATCATCTACAGAACTGCAGTATACCCAACCAGAATATATATGTCATTAAAAACCTCTTATTTAAAAAAAATAAAGAAAGTAGTTTGATCTGATGTTTGTGCTGCCTGTGAGCGTCTGGAGATTGTGAGGGTCTGAATGGCCTCAGTGCTGCTGTGTGTGTTTTTACTCACCAGTGCCCGGCTCACACTCCTCTAGATCCTCATCATCACTGGGACATTCGGCTGATGCCACCAGCAGGTCATCCGAGTTCTGAAAGTGAATACAGGTACATTTTTGGAGGCAGATTCCCTTTAATCTGATTTCTCTACAACATTCTCTGCAAGCGGTCTGAAATTGTTGACTTATTTGGCCAGTTTTCTTTTAAGCCCACTGCTTTTGTAATATTAACAGTTAACGGTTTTCGGCTTTTTTCATATCAAAACTTTTCAATCACTTTTAATTAAAATTTTTCTACTTTTCAAATACCTTTTGATATTATAGTTTTACCCTTGACCCGGACTTTCAGAAACGATAAAAATTCACCATAAAAAAAAGAATTACAAAAATGTTAAAACGATAATTTCAACAAAGAAATAATAAACAAACAATTTGTGTATTTTTTGTTTGATTAAGAAAAATACAGTTATTTTCATCACTATCATCAATTTTGCCTTTAATAAAGTTTTTTTGTTGATTTAAAAAATCAGTGTACTTGTTTACCAGGGAGAAGAGCATACCTGAATACAAAATAAGAGAATATATACTGTATATAAACAATAAAAACACACACACACACACATAATATATACTGTATATATATATATATATATACATAAATATATATAGTGAAAATACTTCCAGAAAATGACAGTTCTTCTGTAATGTATGTCCACTGTTTCAATCATCTTTTCTGAAAGTCCACAGGCTCAAAAGCACCCTCAGCTGCAGAAACACCCATTGGATGCTAAGGTATTTGTTCAGCTCTTAGGATGCAGTGATGCTATACCAAATGGCTTTGCTGCCCCTTTGGTTTGACCTGAGTTTGAATTAACATTCCTGACTCATACCTCACATTCATAAAACATGTAATTGGATCTGGGGCATGACTGATTTGGGTGCATCAGTTTGTCCTTTCTTATCGAGAGGTCAGAACAATTGTGCTGTTCACTCATATGGGCATATTTATCTGCTGGGAGCATCGGCAGAATGAGACTCCCCTTTTGAGGTATAAGAAGTTATTTATTGATGGTGACACCAGTATGTGCATTCACATTCTCTATTTTAATACACACAAACAAAAAACATAGCTAGAGGAATACCTTTACATATGCATGCAATAAAAACAATCATGGTAAGCATCATAAACTGTTAAAGAGTTAATGTAATGAGCCCTAAAAGTTCATGTGAGTGGCTGAATTGGCTTGTAGACGGTCTTCGTCGGTCTGGCTGAAATAGTGCTGTATTGATCTTTTCCACATTTTGCTATCGTTTTCCTTGTTCTTTAACTGTTTGTCAGCTACACATATTTTAAAACCTCAACTGGGCAGAGTTAAATTACTTTCGAAGGAAAGCTTATTGAGAAAAACATTGTTTCAAAGCCTTCCCGTCATATCAGAAATGTTATTATTATGCTTCATTTACACCAAATATACAAAAACCTTTTGTGTCCTATTCATCCATCAAACACTGATGTCACTGAACTCTACTGAAACCAAAAAAAACAAAACAACAACAACCTTAACCACATTATATATACAGAAAGCTCCATCAGGGTTATTTTAAATAAAAAGCCTGCCTTTGAATGATCAAAGCATTTACTGGGAGAAAAGAAAAGCTATGGCAAATTTGCTTGGTTTTTGAGTCTGATTTACAAATACTGAAGACTCTGACATTTCAAACTTCTAATTAAAAGACGCTTTGCAGCATTAGTTTTGCCTGACTGCGTTTATTAGAGGATAATTAGCGCGCTTCTTATCTGCACTTCTGCACAATGCTTATGTGTTTGCTAAGACAAGATTATTAAGAGCACTGAAATTGCAGGTTGTGTTTTGATATGTGCATACATTTCTGACAAATACACCATGACAAAATTTTTTTGGCATGACCAAAAAGAAAGGCGAGGACACTTTAAATGTCCTAATCCTTAAAAGGGAAGTATAGAGGTGTGTCAGCTTGATCAAGGGCTTACTTAACCACTACTATTCACAACAGCACAATTTCCAATGGGCAGCAAGTGTGCTGACGTGAGCTGTGATTTACGTGGTGTCATGAAGGTTTACTTCAAAAGCACCACACATTTGAAAGTCCAATTTGAGGTCACGGAAAAAGCAATCTTAGAACAAAACATTTATGCTGCTGGAGGTATGGACGCTTTGATAGAAAATAGCACAAGCCACTCAAAATGAGTCTGAAATAATAACATGTCTGACCCTGCAGCTCTGACTGATTTTCAGAACTCTTGATTTGAGTTTGAAATGTGCACTGATTAGATTTGCGACTTCAAATATTCAGTTGTGTTCCTCCACATTCAAGATCTGTTGTGAGCTGCCTGGCTTCCTATTGTCTATAAAGGGAGCTGCCTTAATAGGTAGAATCTTCATTGCCAGGGAACATTGTAAGTTTTTTGGTCCAGAACTCCCTACATTAGTTTATAGCCCCTTTCACACTGCACGTTGGACCCGGCAAATTGCCGGAACATTGCTGGGTCGCCTTCTGTGTGAAAGCAAACATGTCCTGGGATTGATTCCGTCATTGAACCCGGGTCGGGGACCTAGTAACATTGCCGGTTTCAATCCCGGGACGAGCGCTGTGTGAACAAAAGCCAGATCTAATGCCATGTCGCAGTGATGACGCATGTTATCGCACGACTCTTTTACCGGCTGTTTTGGAGGAAGATCAACGTTCGCGGCTAAAAAATATTTGCAAACTGTAATGAAGCAGAGATCAGTTAGTTCCTCACTTTCCGCGCTGACGCCGAGATCATTCGCCAGCTTCAGTGAAAGTATAACGTGCCTAACGTTTTCTACTCGTACATTACACGTCACACCCTGATGTCACATGTCGTTACGGGACCTTTACTGGTTGTGTGTGAAAGCATGCACATATTCCGGGTAATCAC
Source organism: Carassius gibelio (assembly GCF_023724105.1). Lineage (NCBI taxonomy): Eukaryota > Metazoa > Chordata > Actinopteri > Cypriniformes > Cyprinidae > Carassius > Carassius gibelio. Next base: position 14,099,677 of record NC_068391.1, read on the forward strand.
TGGCAGTGTAAAAAGTGCAAAAACTAGCGACCCGGGAACAATTGACAGAACACTTAACCCGTGTGAAAGAGGCTTAAGTTTAGCACACAAGCCATCCCCATGGACTTATTATTACAATTAATTGCAGTAATAATAAGTGTGAAATTTTAAATGCAGCACTACTTTGCGAACAGCCATTACTGGGCAAATTGCTATATTTCTGCCATTTCAAAAGCGCCACCTGCTGGCAGAAAATGAATGTGCATTTTCAATAAGCCAGTCTGATGTTTTTATTCAGAACGATGTAAAAATCTCACCATATATTTATGCAGCAAACACAGTTGTAAATGTGAACCAGTGCATTGATAAGAAGCTAAAATGCCTTCTAAAAAAAAGTCTAATCAATTAAGACGGTAAGATATATTTATATGTTTTAAATTAATTAATTTAAATTAGATTTAATAAATTAACCGTTTTAATCTAAAATTTATAATACTCACTAGCCACAGTGGCTGGTGAGAAAAAAAAAATCCTGCACAGAACATACAAATATCGGTAACATAATACATTTGAACTACGTACATCTAGAAATGTTCTTTTAAAAGCCTTTTTCACTGTGAATGATAATATAGTTCATGAATGAATTTGTAGTCTAGACACAGTGTTTGGTGCTCTTCCATATGAATGTCTTACTCATCTTGGGGAGAAGAGGAGAGGAGTGGTGCACTGGGACTTCCTTGGCACTAAGCTGTCTCACTCAAATCCCCATTTCCCTGCTATTGCTTTGTATGACTATTTACAACCAGGGCAGTGTGGATTAGGAGTGGTTCACAGCACACACGTGAGAGAATCCACGCCTGTCCTCATTTACGCTAATACGTGCTGCTAGTGGCTATGGACCTTGGCAGTTTCACTATGATTGACACTGATTGTTATTGAACTTGCCCTTTATTCTTATCAACATGCATCTTCTGATCAATGGAGTTGAACAGCACATGAATAAAGGATGACAGTGGGGGAGGCAAATGCTCCTAACTTGCTACCAATATGTTAGATATGACACTCAGTATCCTCCATAATAGTAGCCTTATGTTCCAGCATTTTAGAGATGCTGCGTACGATTAAAACTTGTTTTTAGGCTGTCAAAATACAACAATTGTCAGTCTATGATTTCATTTTATACATATATATACACACAGAGCTGGGCAGATTCCTTACAAATTGTAGTCCATTACTGATTACAGATTACATGATGAAAAGTGTAGTTTATAAACGTAATCTAGATTACTTACCATTAAACATACCATATTTATATTAAAAAAGCAAAGAGAAAGAAAATATATTCAATTTTTTTGATATCAACATAATAATATGCATTAAAGATTACATTAAATCAGGGCTTCCCAAACTGGTCTTAATATAAGAACTGTAGTGAGTTGATAAAATGCTAAAAATTAATAATACAAATGTAAAATAAATTATTTAATTCTGAACACTAAAAATATTAATATTTAATTTATTTACCTGCATGTCAGTGTGACCATTAAGCGACATGCAATTTTAAACATGCAAATGTGTTGTTAAATGACTGAGATATTGACTTCCTCAGAGATATTTCATGTAAATATTTAATGTCAAAGGGTTCTGGCTGACATAAACGTTTGGGAATCCCTTTGTGGGGATCCTTTGCATGGATCATAAAAAAATTTATTACATGACATTTACATGGCTATTTTATATTGCCAATAAAAAAAATCTAAATGGTGTGACACACAGGATTTTTAGACAGGACAATTTAAAAGAGAAAAAAAGAAGAATTAAGGATAATCATAAAATAAAAATTCTTCCTAATAACAATGAATAGAAATGATTTACTGCCACTGTGTAAATAATATGTAATCACGTAATCCATAAAAAGTAACTGTTAAAATAAATATATCTATATACACTGATAAATATATTCGGCGTGGCATGGAGGTAATCAGTTTATGGCACTGCTCAGGTGGTATGGAAGCCCAGGTTTTTTTGACAGTGTCCTTCAGCTCATCTGCATTGTTTCGTCTATCATTTTCCTCTTGACAATACCCCATAGATTCTCTATGTGGTTCAGGTCTGGTGAGTTTGCTGGCCAGTCAAGCACACCAACGCCATGGTCATTTATCCAACTTTTGGTGCTTTTGGCAATGTAGGCAGGTGCCAAATCCTGCTGGAAAAATGAAATCAGCATCTTCAAAAAGCCGGACAGCAGAAGGAAGCATGAAGTGCTCCACAATGTATTGGTAAATGGGTGCAGTGACTCTGGTTTACAAAATGGACCACCAGCAGATGACATTGCACCCCAAATCATCACAGAATGTGGAAACTTAACACTGGACTTCAAGCAACTTGGCTAGGAGCTTCTCCAACCTTCCTCCAGACTCTAGGACTGTGGTTTCCAAATGAAATACAAAACTTGCTCTCATCTGAAAAGAGGACTTTGGGCCACTGGGCAACAGTCCTGTTTTTCTTCTCCTTAGCCCAGGTAAGAAGCCTCTGATGTTGTCTGTGGTCTGTGTGTGGTGGCTCTTGATGTCTTGACCCAAGCCTCATTCCATTCCTTGCGAAGTTCACTCAAATTAAATCTTTAATCAATTTTGTTTGACAATCCTCATAAGGCTGTGGTTCTCTCGGTTGGTTGTGCATCTTTTTCTTCCACACTTTTTCCTTCCACTCAACTTTCTGTTAACATGCTTGGATACAGCACTCTGTGAACAGCCAGCTTCTTTGGCAATTAATGTTTGTGGCTTACCCTCCTTGTGAAGGGTGTCGATGATTGTCTTCTGGACAACTGTAAGATCAGCAGTCTTCCCCATGGTTGTTTAGCCTAATGAACCAAACTGAGAGACCATTTTGAAGGCTCAGGAAAACATTTGCAGGTGTTTTGAGTTGATTAGCTGATTGGCATGTCACCATATTCTAATTTGTTGAGATAGTGAATTAGTGGGTTTTTGATAAATGTGAGCCAAAATCATCACAATTAAAAGAACCAAAGACTTGGTGTGTATTGAATTTATTTAGTACACAAGTTTCACAATTTGGTTGCTATTGAAAAGTCATTTTATTTTATTTTACACAGAATGCAATATTCCCAGAGTTATTAACTCATGTTTTCTCCCTTTTCTCCAAACCGCGACAAGCGCCAGTCTCCCTTTTTTGCAGAATGCGATATATCTGCTCAACCAATCACAGCGCACCATTCCATGTACTGTAAACAGTAACAACCAATCACAGCGCACCATTCCACAAACTCTAGATGGTAATGGTGGCGCTTTGAGTACACTCTTCATTTTTACTCCTCTACTCTGTAGTTACTTTGTGATCAACAAACAAGGACCGCATGATAAATCGCATGTGATTGTCATGCGCATCTCGTCAGCAAATCTGCATCACCTGCTTTTAGATGGAGCGACATTTAATTGACAGAGCCGTACATCACTGACAAGCTATATCATGCTCATTAGATTAATCAGTGTTTGTGTTTTTATTAATGCCATTTATGTTTTTGTTAATACAGCACATAGCACTAGTTGACTAAATTAATGTAACATGGCAAAGAAGAATGCACTTTTGGAAGTTAAATGTAAGGGAAATGTCATTTTGGAATTTCTGTGGTCTAATATGATAATGTTGTTCATGTTCTAGTTCATGCTGAAATCTAATTTTATTGCTGTAATTAATTTATAGCATTAACAAGATGATCCGTTGAATTTATGTTGGAAGTGATGACTGATGAATGTATTTTTAGTCCAGTGCCTGTATATAAGATTAGTATTGACCAAGTTCAGAGGCTGTCATGTATGGATCAACTTGCCATGTTGTGTATATTCATCAGTTTCAATATGAAATATAACTTTCATATTGATTCAATGGATTTATTGCATTTTGAGAGATCTCATGGATCTAGTGCATTTTGGGAAAAAAGAATCACATTTGATAATAAATCTTTGAAAGGCATTACCTGGATAATTTTTTTTTATGTCATTATAACCTAAAGATGCTATGTGAAAGTTAAAAACAGAAAAGAAAATTATATATATATATAAATAATGAACTGATAATAAAGTAAATTGTTTTTGAATTCATTGTTTTCACTGAGGTTCCTTTAAATGTTTAATTTATAAATTGCTAACCTAAAAGATACAATTATGTAGCATTTTTAACAATCTATAATTAAAAAAAAAGTTTTTTTCCTGACACATATAACTGTAAAATAAACAAAAACATTTTCGCTTAGTCCTTTAATCAGTGTACAAAAACTGTCAAATTGGAACTTTAATAATAATTTTGTTTAAAGTGTTTGCTTTCACAAGAAAAGTGGCACAGCTCTTAAATATGTTTCTCGAGGCTTAGAAAATAATGACTTGAGAAAATTGCAGGACCGTTCAAAGGAAATGTGACTAGTAAAATACTATATGTGGGAGGAATGAAAGGAAAAGCATATGTGGGCAAGATATGTCCTGACACATGCGAAACTGAGCATTATGATTCTTGTCCTTCAGGGCCTTCCAGATGCAGAGTGATGGCTCTTTTTCAAGCAATAAATGACAGATTTTTTACCCCAGGGTGGTCTGTCCTGTCAGCTCTTTTAATGCTGATACTAACTGGACATCTTGTAAAACAAAACTCTTCATAAACGCAACAAAATCCCTCATTCAGGAGACACGGGCCAACAAGAGACCTGTCTCTCTAGATGAAAACACCCATCCTTACCTGTGTAATACTGTCCTTCAGGCTAGGAGAGCGCTGTCTACGGGTGGTGGTAGTAGCCATGGTGGTGGTGGTCTCCATTATGGTCGTGGACATGTCAGCCGCAGCTGGAGGGGTGGCCGAGGTGGTCTCTGTGGACAGGACGGAGGGTGTGTCCCCAACCAAACGCAAGTTTCCTGTCACCTGCACATTTGGATCCCCCTCGGCGGCCAGTTTAAGAACTTGCAGCCCGTTGTAGTACAGGCCTGAGATCTGGCCCTGGAACGACCGTCCCTTATCCTGACCTCCCACCTTTATGGCCGCCTGGCTGTTGAAGATAGTCAACTGCCGACCTGTGATGGATCAGAGAGGAGATGGAAAGAGAGCAAGATATGGAGAAAGAGAAAGAGAGAGCAGTACGACAGCAAGGAGAGACAGAGAAGCAAAAAGTGACCATCAGCCCAGGCTGTTTTTAGTGTCACCAGCAGGATGTGTCTAAATCAGCTGATAACACTTTTAACATTTGAACCTGGTGATGGTAATCTCCAATTCTAATGGCTGCCGTTGCTGACCCGGTTAGTGCAGGGAATTCATTGTCATATTAAACATGATGCCAAAGATCAATCCTGAAACCTTAGGGGGCTCCTCTATGAGGGTCAGATCGAGAAGGCATGGAAGAGCCCCTGTCATTATAGAATAATGACTGTATATTGCCATTTGAGCCTCATTAAACTAGTAGGGCTAAAACTGTGGATAATGAACAGAATATGGAGGACCAAATTGGACATAAACAATATTTATGAGTATGTAAAGAGTCTTGGGTATGTTTTATTCAGAGACAGAGGCCTCTTTGATGCTAATCTGCATGAATAAGTGTCATCTGCCAGCTCAAATGCTAATGTGTCACTGAAGCAAGAGAAGTTTCCCTTCCAGCCCTGGAATAGACATATATAGGGGTGCAGGCACACATGAACACACACCCACACACACACTATGCCTCCGCACTGAGGATTTCGTCCCCTGAATCTCCATAGAGTTGTCACTGAGTCATTTCATTTAAAATATAGCACTGGTTGAATTGATCATTGAGTCGATGATCATAAAAAACAAGTAATCTAAACCACTATTATGAAATCTTTAAAGCTGCAACAGGTAGTCACTGCACTACAGGTTTGATTCAAGTGGTTTTGAATTATAACACTGACTGAATGTTACGAAATATGGCTAAAGTTTACAGTAGATATAATTTAATGGCAACAAATCCTTCAGAATTACTACTTAAAGAGAAAAAGGATGGTTAACTCAAAGTGCCATTTCCTTTGGCCCCTGAGAGCTGGACTGCCGCCATCCATTTATTCCTGATGAACAGGTACTCTGACAAAGTTGATTATGAAGTAGGCAGTTGTTATCCCCTCTGTGAGAGCCACTTATTGCTTAATGAAAGGCTGCCATTTAACACAAGTAGGGTCTCAATTTTAACAGTTGAAAATAACCAAGTTTGACATGAGAGTGGAGATAAAAAGCCCATAATCTTGGAAAGGCATGTAATAGAGCGGCTAGAAGCCAGATGGCCACTTTCCACTTGCACATGTTCTTTTATCGTACAGTGGAAAGATTATTCTGATTAATGTGTGACATTAAGGACGGTTACATATGCTGACATAATACAGTGTGTAAAGTACCACTGAGAAAATGGCATTAACGATAGTCTCTCTTTATCACTTAAGTGAGAGTAGCACATGGAAGTTGATAGTTCCATCATCATTTGCTCATGTTGTATATATATTTAGGTATTTTAGGAAGATATTTAAATATTTATATTTTGAGAACTGTTTTTGCCTATACATTGAAAGTGAATGGGAACTTCTTTTTTAGACATATTTTATTGATTATGCAGTGTTGAAAGAAAAATTATATATGGTAGAAAATTATTTATTTTCTTTTTTATTCATTCACCGGAATAAAGCAACCTCTTTTTGTGTCCTGCGGATGTTTGGAACAACATGAGACATTTGTATAAATAACGGCAGAATATTCATATTTAGGTGCATTGCACCTGCTATTTAAACATGTGCAATGAGATTTAATTTCCTCGCATGTCTGGCATAAGAGAAAACATTTTTTCTGTGATTAATTCAAGGTTGGACAGATCTTTTCTTTACATCTAAATGTGAGCCCCAGCAACAGTGGTTAAAAGATTTAATGGAGGAGAATGAGGAGACCAAAGAGCCTTTGAGATAGACAGCATGAGGCACAGACAAATTACTCACACAAAGACCAGTCACTCAGTAAAATGGACCATTCATACAGGACACAGACCTGATGTATGAGGGCTTTGTGTCATTATCATTACTCATAGATTGGAACTGATAAATAATTACACATGTTAAAGGGACATTGTTAATCACATCTGAATGTGCAAAGGCTGACAGCAATCTTCCTCTCATTTGGTTATGAAAATGTCTTTCATTAATATTTAGACTGTTTAACCCTCTGAGTTAGGGGTGTTCGATTTAAGGGGTTTAAGATGAAATTAGCTTTAGTTTAACGCCCTATTTATATCAAAAAGCGGAAATAAAATCAGAACATGAGGAAATGCTCGTCGCATAAACATAAAATGATATTCCGAGAAAGGAGGTTATTTGGATGCACAAGGGAGAGCTAAACGTCTGAAATGACTTTTAGACAAATGTAGAGCCGAACTTTGGATCACGTTATACTCTGCATGTTATCGAGTTCAATCATCGAAGATATGCATACTAAGAAAGGTCAGTTTTCGTTGAAAAAACTGTGCAAGCGTATTTGTTTTACACTTAACATTTAGATTCGATGTTAGCTCAGCACATGAACAGAAAAGGAAGTTTGCATATAGATGAAAAGGGTGCAACCAACCAAAAAGTCGGATAACTTACACAGAGTAGAGCATTAATGGCCAATTTTCGTTGATAATGTGCTGATGCAGGTGTCTGAGATTGTTTCTGTACTTTAATAACAGAGAAGATTTCTTGGGGAAAATCGAATACCATGCAGGATTCATCTGTTTACAGATATCTCTCGGGTCCAAAGATTACGACACAGTTAAGTTTTAGACTATAATGCAAACGGTCCAAATAATATAATCTATAATAATAATAATAATAAAATTCATTACACTCAAAGGGTTAAAGGGGATTTTGAAACTTTATTCTGATTTTAGTTTTAGAAGGAGAAAAAAAAAAAGCAATAGTCCCTTTAACTGCATGGAATTGGAAAATATAAATCTATATTTTATAGTTAAAGTGTTTTTATATACCCTTGCTTCAAAATTAGCGAAATCAGAGGGGATCACAGAAGGAAAACATAAGACAGCAAAAAAAAAAAAAAGGAACTATTTACAGACAGTTGTTGCAGTTATGGAGCGTTGTTAGAAGGTTAGTCAGGGTTATGTTTAAGATTAAACCTTAATCTCTGAAGCGGTGCAGTTCTAACTTTGTGAAGGACATGATCTGAAAAGAGTAAGCCACATGGAGAAGACCGATTGGATTTTTATTAGGAGTGGGCTGCCACAATTCACAGTTTGTTTTGGCCCACAATATCCCAATGCAAAGTCTTTAGGTTTTAGGAGGTTTCATTCAAAATGGCTCGTAGATTTTTTGGTTTTAAGGGAACTGCACCTCTTACAGAGCCTTAATAAGTCATTAAGTCATTGTTTAATTAATCCATTTTTATTACCTTTGTCGAGTAGCCACTCGTCAACTACCCGACCAAGTCTGTATGGAATTCTTTGCCTGGCTATAGCAAGCCGTTCATTATCAATGCTCCCTTCAAAGAATTTAGAGAGACAGATAAGAGGTTAATATCTGGAAGTTCAAGCGTCACATGGTTAAAAACATGGCAACAAGACTATCAAGTTTAGCAAGTTAGGAAGTCTAAACGAGCTTTATGCTGGTAGTTATGTCGTTTTAAGTTGGATTCTTAGTTATTAGACAGTTTAGAAGCTCGAGACTAATTAGAGCATGTTTAATTCTGTTTAGAAAGCTTTGAGGACATATTTAGTGATCGTTTATCTTCTAATTTCGGTCTGGTTGATTGTGATGTCATCTTAGCGAATAATACTTGATACTTGAGGAAAATTTCAATAGGACAACAATCATATCAGTGATAATGTCACGTATTTTAATGTGCAGTTATACGATGGCAGTGTCAAACCTGCTCCGGAAGACATTTTCTGGTCTCTACAAGAAATCAGAGTGAGGACAATGTAATCAGTGCTGCATCTAGTTTCAAAATCTCGACGTACCTGCATAAATTAGGACACGTGTAATTATAAAAAAAAAAACACAAAAGATGTAATTGACTCGGTGTCATGGCTGCCAGATAAGAAAGAGCGTGTATCTACAGTCTACCGTTCCTGTTTCCTGACAGATCCCTTCACCAGAGCTAAAATGAGCTCTCGGCTCCTTTTACTCACTCAACAAAACAATCTCCTAATATCACTGCTTTCTCTTACCTGCTCTCAACCACTAACTTGTCAAAATCCACAAGTCATCCTAATACCGCCTTATATCAGATTTTGGTCAGATTTGGTTGTTTATTTCCTCTCAGACATCACGTATACAACTTCACACTGGCTGAGACCTTCATCGAATCTAGTAAATGGGTAAATGACATGATATATATATATATATATATATATATATATATATATATATATATATATATATATAAAATCTTGAAATAATTTTGGTATAAAATCTGAAAGCCTATATATAGTAATTTTTTTACATTAACCCCAAAAATGTATAAACAATTAATCATAAATTTAAAAATCACGCTAATCATAAAAGAGGTGTATTCAAGTCATCATATGTAAAAACAGCATTTTTTTGGTTAGTTTTACAAATTCTAAGATAACATGCAAAAAAAAATAAAAAATGGTTTGACATGCCACTGACCCACATACTGTAAAATTAAAGAAATATATATATTTTTTCAGTTAAAAGCATTCTTTCTTAAAGGAGAATCTTGGTTTGCCAAGTGTCAACGACATTTGAATTTTTTGTTTTTTTTTGACATACCACATACTGTCATGTTCCTACTGTGACAGCCGTGTGAGATACAGTACAAGCCTTCCGTTCGTCCTACCCACCCTGCAACCTGAATGAGGGCCAAACCTCCCACTTCCATAAGCCTGTTAAAAGACCTCATGTGTGACAAATTCTGTGCTGAACCTTCAAAGAAAACTTGAAATAGGTCTCGTCCGTGAGTAAGTGGCAAAAAAAGTGAAAACAAACCGATCCATCCAATAAAGTCTGCTCTGATGCATTGCTATTCATAGACTTCCACTAGATTCTTATTTATGGGGCAATGTAATGGTGTGTTGAGTAAAATACCGAGGCGAGCGGTCAGTTTCAACCGCATCCGCAGGGAGCAGCAAATCTGCCATCGGGGAACATATCCGGTCATCTAATCCTCAGTTTTAATTAACTGAAGCCGTTAATCTAAGCGATACACAGCCAGCTTCATTTACACACGTGAGCTTTGTGAGTATTGGATGACACGCGAGACCTATATCATCATTTCTGTAAATCCCCGTGATGACAGGTGCCACATAAAAGCCGTGCCATTCCATTTAAATGTGCAAAACTCAGTTTTAAAGGAAGCATGTCATGACTGTGACGACTTTGAAGCTGGGCTTTATCCCTGCGCTTTGGAAAGGCTGCCCCATTTAACTCTCGCCACCTGAGGAGGCTTAGGGGGAGACCTGGAGGATAGGAAGCCTATGTCGCAGCAGTATAAAACCAATTTTCCCTTTCAGAAATCAGACAAAATCTAAAACCTGAGCAGCAGGGAGGCAGCACCATTTAACCTCTGGATATTTCGAGACAAGACCCCACACATGGGGGGTGGAAGGAGCATAGCAGGTGAGCCGGAGCGCCGCTTCATTTGGCTAGAGCTGTATTTTTGCTAAGGACTCCTTGATGTTGCACTAACCTGCCGTGGAGAAGCACATTCGAGAAACTGAATGAAAAATGAGGACGGTAGAGACAGGATAGCTATTAGAGACAGAGAAAATGTCTTCCTGTGGAACAGCAGCTATGAGAAAAAGGCAGCTCCCTAAGCACACAGTGGGGAGAGAGAGAGTTTGCTCAAGTTTAATTGGAAAGCACACAAGGCCTAGGGGCCACAGAGTTTGTAAAGGATGGGGACGGTTCATGGGACGACTTCGGCAGTTTGAGATCATCAATCAAAACTTGTTACAAAAGTTTAGTTTGTGCAATATCACTTTATGGCGGCAACTATATCACAAACTCGAGAGTGCCTGGGACCAAATAAAAATCTGCAAGAGGCATTTTGGCTAATGTTAAAAAATAAAAGCATGCTTTGTGGTTCAAAGTTTGCATGCAGTTCAGGGATGGAGGATCTTTAGGGGCGCAGAGACACCTTCCTCAGCCTGCCTAGAGCAAAGCTGGCTGAAGCTGAGAACTGTAAAGGATCCAAATCCATCTCGGGCTGAATGTATTAGGCAAGGCAGCTTGGGGGGAAATGTGTCAATTTGCAATTGTTATTAGATTGTGCATGTGGTTGTTATCTGGGCTCTGCATGTGGTGACTCATAAACTCTCTTGGAAGAGTTTGAGGGTAAAAACAGCGCACTTCAAACCCAAATAATTCACATTTGAAATTATAAATCAATTTTTACCCTTCAATAAGGCATGCTGTCAACATGGATTCAAATCCAGGCCAAGGGATTCAAACAACGTCCCTCTGATGTGTGAGTGGAAATATACAGTGTCTCTCTCTGACCCCATGTGGCCATACCCAAGGGAAGCTGCCTCTAGTATTTCTACCCCCCACCCGCCCCCTCCAATTGGCATTCCCTGTTCTCTGCTGGGTCCTACCTGATGGGAAGCGCTCGATGACTGGCTGGTTGTCCACTTGGAGGGTGGCATTGCCACCACTACGTGTAAAGCGTACCACGTGGTACTTGCCGTCATTGACGGTAACTGCAGGCTCATCTATGGTGATGTCATCTGTGCCCACATTGAAGATCACACCAATCTTCCCTTGTTCCTGTGTAAGAATGTTTAGAGGTGGACATTAGGGATGAATCATGATGGTTATAGTGGACTAGTGAGGTCAAGTAAATGTCTAGATTGTGGACACTTTTGACCCTGTGGACTTGTAATCCAAATAAATTAACTTAAAAAGACACTTTTTACACTTCCACTAGTTTATTTGATTTGTTCAATAACAATTTCCAACAGTGCAAACACATAAAATGTAATTCTGACATTTTAATCAGTGACACTGTAGTGGGAATTTGAAAAGCTAAAAAAAAACAAAAAAAACATTAAATGTGCCAAATGCATTATTATGATGCAATTATATTTTCAATCATATTTTGAGATAATTAAAAAATTACAGCATTACTGGAAATGAAGCACTACAAAAATATTCTGCTCACAAGAGATATTTTTCTTTTTCATTTTTCATCACTTTTTTTACACACACACACACACACACACACACACACATATATATATATATATATATATATATATATATATATATATATATATATATATATTACATATTTATAATGTATAATGTTATATTTATGATGGATTTTCATTAAAAAACATTTGACATTTTTTGTACCTGGGAACATTTCAGTTGTGTTGCTGTCAATGGAGGATCATCAAAAATATCTTAATTTGTGTTCTGAAGATGAACAAAGGTCTTATGTGTGTGAAACGACATGAGGGTGAATAATCAATTACATCATTTTCATTTTGGAGTGAATTAAAATTCACACCAGTATCCTGCTGCGGAAACCTCAACAGCTATGAATAACTGAAATTCCTCCAAAAAAGAAATAATTCAATTTAAATGCCACTTCAGTTCAAACAAACTTTGCTTTTCCGGATTCACTGTACCATCACAGTCAATTTTGTTTAGTTAAATCCAGGTAGAAGAATGACAGGAATGAAGAAGGTTTTTAACACAAACGCTGAAGTTGCTTGAATGGAACTATGTTACGAAACACTTCATCAGTCTCCTGACTCTCCATTTCAACGTTTTTCATTTGTTTCGAGATACTCCGATCTAGTATGAACAATACTGGGAACAGAATTATTGACAGGGTATGGAAAACATTAAAATGCGGATAAAAATATGGTTAACTCGATCACAAGGACATGACTTTTTCTCACTGAAGTAGGCAAGAGAAAGGAAATTATGCATTTTACTGTTGCATGGATAGATTGAACCTCTTCGCAAAACTAAAAGCATAACGACTGAGACAAAAGAGAAAAAATTCCAGTTACACAAATCAAATACATATTAGACTTTTTAATTAGTGTGCTGACAGATGCACAGTTTGTAAACTCCCCCTACAAATCCTGCCTGAACCCGAAAGGTGAACCCGAAACAACAAAGACCTGAATTACACAGGGCTTTCTTTAAGACCAATTAGTTGTCTAGCAGTTCAGGCAACCTGCTTCAAAGTACATTTTTGCACATGGATATAACCAATATAGATACAACATCCAGAAAAATCTCAAGACCTTTAAATATCGCAATTTAAAACAGCGATATTTAAAGGTCTTGGATGTGACAATAAAGTGAAATTAATGATGGCCAGAGTGATGGGGAATATCTTGTGAACAAAAAGAAACATCTGGACATGCTACAGTGGCAACCCTTGGGGGAGGAGCTCAACAGTGTCCTTTGTAATGCAGGAGGGCAAATGGAGTGTGGCTCCATGTTTTGCATTCCTCACCACTCCTTCTCATAAAGGCACACACACATTGGCTCGCCAGCTATTGACATCTTGACATGTATAACTACTGACAGTTCCCTGCTGTTTCTATTTTAACAGTGATTCATTTCCCCGCCAAGAACACTTCCACCCGCCACTAGCCACCTCTGGGGGGAGCACTTGAGCATTTAACAGCTGACACCTCAGAAATGCTACCTTGTTCCTTTTGGAAACATCAAATTGCTGGCATGGAAAGTGTTACTATTTTACAGGTTTAGCATTGTCCGGTATCAGTCTCTAGGAAAAACCAAAACAACAATAATTAAAAGTGCCTCGTGTTCTCTGACACAAAGCCACAGATTGATCAAACTTCCACACACGTTAAGAGTTTGGATATCTTCCTTCCTTCCTATGACCTCAACTGGCAGGTTCTCATTGAGATGCTGATGTCTGACAAATATCAAACAGAGCTTGAGGTGAATGCAGAGTGTGTTCTGGAACCTAAAGGGCTGAGATACAAAAAAAAAAAAAACCTAGCGAGTGTGTGCTAATGCTAGTCTGATATCAGTGTATCCTCACCATACAAATGAGGGCAAATCTACTGAATGAATACTCATGAGGATTTCATCCAAATGTTAAACTATATAAAAAAGCAAAAAATAACAACAAAAGCCAGAACTAGAAGAAAGAAAAGAGAATATAAAAGGTTATGTTTTCATGGAAATAATTTCAATTTTTTTAATGCTCGCTCAGCCTGGTTTGACAGTAGACAAGTTAAACTTGGTCTTTCTTGAGATGCTTAATGATTCTTACTTGTTAAAGGGTAAGTTCACCCCAAAATTAAAATCATGTCATTAATAACCCTTATGTCGTTCCAAAACAGTTTTGTGATGCTACGAGAATATATTGTGGTGGACATTTTTGTACCTGGGAACATTTCAGCTGTGTTGCTGTCAATGGAGGATCATCAAAAATATCTTAATTTGTGTTCTGAAGATGAACAAAGGTCTTATGTGTGTGAAACGACATGAGGGTGAGTAATCAATTACATCATTTTCATTTTGGAGTGAATTAAAATTTACACCAGTATCCTGCTGCGGAAACCTCAACAGCTATGAATAACTGAAATTCCTACAAAAAAGAAACTCTCCATTTCACCGTTTTTCATTTGGTTCGAGATACTGTGATCTAGTATGAACAATACTGGGAACAGAATTATTGACAGGGTATGGAAAACATATGGTTAAAAATATGGTTAACTCGATCACAAGGACATGACTTTCTCTCACGGAAGTAGCCAATAGATAGGAAATTATGCATTTTACTGTTGCATGGATAGATTGAAGCTCTTCGCAAAACTAGAAACATAATGACTGAGACAAAATAGAAAAAAATCTAGTTACACAAATCATACTCACAAATTATATATGAATCGATCACCATTTCAAGAAATCAACTGCATCTGCATAAATCTTTTTGCAAATTGTGGTCTAAAACAATCAAAGCAGTGAAAGAAGATAAACAAAGCAATTCATTCTCAGTGCATTCCCCCTCATTGTCATGTTGTTCTGAAATGGCTTTGTCTTATTGAAGTTCACATACTCAGAAAATTCAATAGACATTCTCATCTTCAGTCGTTGGGACATTACCAACAAATAATGATCGTGCTTTTGCCTCATCTTAATGCAGATTTTCTTTGCCATTCTGCTGATCCTGCACATTTCACTCCTTCTCAGAACATCTCAATTCACATGAAAAAACTTGCAAGTTACACTTCAGCAGGTGTTGAAGTGTCCTCTAAAGAACTTTAGCCCAAAAGCCTCTGTCCTCAGCTGGAATTAAAAGACAGAAATGTGTGTTGTTTGTTGAACTTGGCTCTAAAATGTAGCATGAGGACTCTCTTGGACAATGAATCGCAGAGATATTGAAGGACAGAGTCAAGAGTTGAATAATGGATTCTTTATTCCAAACTGCACAATCTGTGGTCCCAAGTAAGGGGCCCATTGGTCCCCTAAGTGCACAATGACCTCCCGATCTCATGACCATAACAGATGGCCAGCAACATCATTCATGACTAGAAAGAGAAATGACAGTGATTTATGTTCTAGAGCCTCTGTGTTTGATGGAATACTGATGATGCATATGAGTGAAGGGCATTGTGGGTGACTAATCTCTCTAGAGTGCAGTGCTACCGGGGCAGGACAGAATCACCTGTCAACAGGCTGTCCCTGCTGGGTTAAGTGCAAAACACCTGGCTTTAATGCCCAGATGTCAAACATCTGGCAAAAACAATATATAACAAAACTGACTGAGCAAATTCTGTAAAGGGCAGAAGATAATTGGAATAAAATGCCCAGATAAAACAAGGGCAATGAAAGATACATGCTCAAGGGTGAATTTACTGAACAGTTGTGCCACAGAAACCTGCATCTCAATCACAAAGCATCTGCAATCCAGTTTAATCAGATGCACACTGGTTTAGTCGTGGAACACTGCAGATGTTGCATCCTACACAACCTAACACTCAGATCTGACCTGTGTGATAAAATATGCAACATTTTAAATAAATCATTCCCTTAGAATCAAAATATAAGTAAAAGTTTTAAACCTGTTTTACACTACTTTTCTCAGACCCCAATCCACTCCCTTTGCTGCCCCCTGAGGTTGTCTGGAAATGATACAAAATCAGATAAAAATAGTGTCAAAAATTATATACACATACTACCGTTCAAAAGCTTGGGTCAGTAAGATTTTGCTTTTGAAAGAAGTGGAATACTTTTATCATTTATCCAAAAGGGATGCATTCAATTGATCGAAAGTGACAGCAAAGAAATCTACAATGTTTTTAAAGATTTCTATTTCAAATAAATGCTGTTCATTTTCAAAAAAAAAAAAAAAAGAAAATTTTCCAAAAAAATCAACATTATAATTCTTACAAATGTTTCTTTAGCACTATGTCGCCATATTAAGGTGCAGTCACATTCCAAATATGTTGGCGGAATTTCGTGGCCAAAATTTGGTCCGTCATCACTTTCAAACCAAGCAGCTTTCTGTCAGTGAGGCAAATTCGTGTCTCCAATCTGAACAAACCAAATTTTTTTCACCCTCGTGCGAAACTCCCAGTTGCATGAATTCCTACTGAAATAAATGTAATTCTCTTGCAAAATTTTACACCCCCCCCCCACCACCACCACATAAACAACAGGTCTTCATACCTATTTTTGTATATATTGCTGGCTTAGAAAAGGCTAGGAGATCATCATATTTGGTGTTCCAAATATGAAAATGTTTAAACCCCCCTGAACTAATGTATACCGAGCGAACATAATCACAGTTCAGGTAAGCCATAAATTGAACACATGTAATGCTTAAAGTGAATATAATCTCCCCAAACCATACCACAACAGTCAAACTTTTTAGCTGCATTCTAATTTGTCTTGCACCGTAATAAAGCTTTTTCCCCTTTTTCCCCTTACTCCTACATCAACCCCTTACTCCTACTAACCCCGTCTGACCACACAGACACTGAGCTGCCACATCCACTGCAGCTTCAGTCTGTGCTGGGAGAGCTGGCGCATTATGGGATGGAAGCTGATGAGGGCATAATTTAAAGGAGAAGACACAATCATTCTGTTTTACTCTTTCCCTGCCCCCATGCCCCATAGGTAACCCCAGTGCTGCTTTAAAATGGATGATGTCCTCCACACAAGGTGAGTGAGCGAATGGATGCCAGTGGCGATTCTAGGATTTTATAAAAAGAGGTTACACTCGGAGGAGCTCAAATATGCAACAAGGGTCAAATGTAATAATTTGTGTCAAATCAAATGTAATAAATGTGTGATTCCATGTTCTTAAAATATGGAGTTAAGGCATCATACTTGCATTCTTTTCAAGCAACTTGAGAGGAAAACTATATCTTCTAAGGAGTAGGGATGTGCCGGTACGAGAATCAGGACGACTCACGCGGAAAATTCTTAATGGAAGTGATCATCCTTATCCACTTGAGGTGTTTCTTTATGTCAAGGAAGGATCCTCGGAACCCAGTATTTCGAGGATGCTACGTCATCGACATCCGTCGAAGGACTGTTCCAATTTCGAGGATCCTCGGAATTTCAACCAAGGACTGAGTCCTTCGTCTGAAGAATATCCCATACACAGGAAAGGATGCATATGTGTATCCTTCACGCTCTTCGCGCTCTCAAATCCCCCACAATCCTATGCGCGCAGCTTTGCTATCTAACGTTAGTTCAAAAATTCAAAAATGTCGAACGTTAAAGTAGTCGGAGCGTTAACGGTTTTTATTTACGTTACCAAACATTTGTTATAACTGTAGTAAATATAAGTAAAGTTTGATGTTTAAATGCCAGTACAAATTACTACCGAATTTATATTGTAAATTATACAAATACAAATGGTTAACTGAACCGGACCTGTCATTTAACAATTGGTTGCGTCATCGGCATATCTTTTATAAATAACTAGTTAAGTTGTCCAAAGTAATTTAATGATACCATTCACAGCGTTATTCAAACGGACCTTTTCACTGACGTAATGACGCAATAACGTGCACTTGCTAGCCTGTTCCATTTACGTGTTCTCCGTGTGCTAAAGAGGAGTCTCGCCTAGCCTCTGAAGGAAGTGACTTGGAAGGATCAGTCCTGCCAAGGAAGTATCCTTGACATTGAGAAACACCTTTGGACTGGGGACTTTGGAGTGAGCAAGCCACGTGCATGCCATTATGTAGTCATTTGGAATGCACTGGGCAAAGGGAGTGAATTAATTTCCAAATTATCTTCAGCTGGCATGTTCCCGTGACAACGCAGCACAGTGTCCGTCAGCAGGTGTCGCTGATTTGCTGTTGTTGTTATATATATATATATTGCTGAATCTGCTGAAAGACACTGTGCAGTGTTGTCACAGGAACATGCCAGCTGAAGATAATAAGAAAATTAATTCACTCCCTTTGCCCAGTGCATTTCATAAGGCAGCATAAGGAGTAGAGGAATCAGGGACTTAAGAATGTTCAGGATGATGATACTTCATTCACCATGTTATTAACAGAAATAAATGTAAACATTTACTATGTACTAAAATTGAAAACCATGAAAAGGGGGCAATGTTGCTCCAACTGTTGGGGCAAACTGACCTCTTACTTGGGGTAAGAAGATCCTCAGAATAAACTGATTGGTTATCAACATCCATCAATAATTTTTTTTTACATTTTTTTAAATATATATTTTTTACAAATATCTCTTATATTGTTTATACAGCTTATATGAGATTTTGTAACATCAATGATTAATGAAAAATAAAAAAAATAAAAAAATAAACACCTGTATTGACCTAGTCAGGTTAGATTCCATATTGGATGTAACACAGATGACAATAAGACTGTGAGGCATATACGTACAGCCCTTACAATGGCTGGCTCTGTATTATGGTCCAAGATGACGTAATTTTCCCCAAGTCATAACTTTAAAAGCGTAATGTAGCTAAACAACTAGAAACGTGGTATCTGCCATCTAAATGGCATTGCAGCAGAAACTGTAATTCGGACAGGATTTCAAATTTGTCACATAACTTCCTGTTACTAAATGGGATAAGGGTTAGAAATATTCATAATTATAAGTGGATCCTTATAATTATAATTATATTAATTTATAACAAAATTCCACGTCCAGGGACACGCCTTCATCAGGGTGCCAAATAATAGAGAACAGGACCAGTTTTTTTCCGCTTCTAAGTATTTGGCTTCCAAAAAACCCATAATCTTTCAGAAAGGGGCCAATTGTCCTGTGACGCAACCCCTAGCTCTGCCTAGAGTAACTGTCCTGTCATTACATGTCGGATAAATGAAAGGTTGTAGGCGAATGCTTCTGGTTTTTAAAGACTTTGCTAGACATCACCAGAATTCATGTTTCTTCACCACAGAATTCATCACCTCATGCTGGCCCAAACCTCACCAAGACCAGCTACACTCTCTTTCTCATCCCTTAATCATAGAAAAAAAAAGAATATTTATATTATAAAGGATCTTGTAGCATGAGTGCCATACAACATGGGGATGCTCAACACCTTACCATTAAATCCCAGCAGGACATGATATATCACGGCTGTAGAGCTGCTCACTGTTACTGTAGCACAGATACTGCAGATAGTCAGGAGAGATGGAAAAATGAAGAGAGTGCAGATCTTTGCAGTACTGCTTAGATGTTTTAGAATGATAGAAATTGTAACCCTTAGTATGGATACTATAGGAATGGAAGTTCTGCCTTTCGGTCAAAAAGAGCCAAAGATATTTTTAAAAGAAGCATTTTCTGTCTCTAGAACAACCTAAATACATTTTTCAGCATGATTTGAGCTGAAGAAACTAAACTTATTATATCACTGCTGTCAAATATTATTGCTGATTTGAAACATGACTGAAACTAATACATGTCTTGACACAGTTTTGGAGATTTCAGATTTTTTCCCATTTAGGGACTATAAGCTACACTTCTGTCCTAAAATAGATGCTAAGATTGCCGTAGAGCAAACTGACCTGCCTTTATGCATTTCTGATGATGCTATGTTTGAATATCTTGCCAACAAGTCAGATATGAAATCTGAATCAGTCCTGGTTCTGTTCCTCAAAATTCCTGTTTCTTTTCTTTGTCTTCTAAATAAAATGTTTAAAAGACAATGTGTGACGAAAATAAAGAGGCATCCATTTTTAGATTATAAAAGTGAATACAGTTGTATATAGTTTCAAAAAATTGAAAAGAAGCTATCAAAATGTAATATCAACAAGCATGAAAACCTACACTTACCCTGTAAGCTTCAAAAGCACTTCATAATAGAGATGCAATTTTTTGAAGGTATGAAATGGCCGTTTAAGGAATGCTTGGTGAGCTTGAGACATTCATGACACAGAATGATGGCTGCTTCAAAACCACCCAGAGGAAAAATAAACCAGCTGGGAAAGATTCATTACATGTCAGCATTTACTTTCCCAGAGAGCCTATGACCACTTTTCAACTCCATCTTGAGACTATAGCTGAAAATCATACTTAAAAGACAACCAAAAGCCCAAAGCCATTCAACTTCAACATCTATGCTCCGAATCAAGGCAGACAACCTTGTTTTGTGGCAATGTGTTTACGTTCTCTCTCTCTCGAAATTGGAATAGCCCTCTTTTCATTTGCATGAGCGCTTTGAAAATGCCTGCCCTACTTTCTGGAGAAGCAAAGGCGAGGTAAAACAGAGGAGACAATGACTATTAAGGAAGCTAATTTTGAATAAGAGAGCCTGTAAACCCTTGAGGCGAATTTAACCACAGGCTTTTGTTCTGCCAATGCAGAGTCTATCTGATAAGAGACCGGCTGCTCTGCATATTACCGATAACACTAATTAAAGGTAAACATGCCTTCCTGACCGGTGTGAAGAGGGTGGGCAGGGAGCATCAAGCGAGGGCCAGTGATCATGACCTTTGGCTGTGCTGCTCTAATGCATGGGTTCACCTGACTGTTTACCCACACACACAGCAGTCACCGAACATGACCTTCACAGTCAGTCAGAGGACAGAGATAGGCTTAAAGAGACAAGTGCCATTGTCCTCTCTGGGGACTTTTTAAATGTAGTAATTTGACAGAACAAAAAGAGCTTAAAATCCCTCTAACGTATCAAATAATCTAAATTTAGAGTCTAATATTTCAACATTTTCTTAAAGCTGCAGTGTGCCATTTTTCTGTCAAAATACTTTCTTCTATCCCAGATTAAAGGGGTCATATGATGCTTTTTTAAAGATCATTATTTTGTGTATTTGGTGTAAAAGAATATGTTGAGATGCTTTAATGTTTTAAAAACCCATTATTTTTTCAAATACTGTACATTATTGTAGGTCCTCTGTGCTCCGCATCTCCCAAATGCATTGTTGTCTACAAAGTCCCTCCTTCTGACAGGTGCAGTGAACTCTGATTGGCCAGCTGACCCAGTGCAATGTGATTGGCTGATCACTGCAAGCACTTGTAGGAAATGTAATGCCCCTTTCCATAATCGCGAGCTTCATCTTTCAAAATAAATGCAAAGACAGTTAATAATGTCCTTAGTTTTAACATCAGTTCAAGCCTGAGAAGTGGCGTAATGATTTTTTTGACTATAAGTCGCACCTGACTATAAGTCGCAGGACCAGCCAAACTATGAAAAAAAGTTTGACTTATAGTCTGGAAAACACGGTAGCTGATTCAGAAGCGCCAGTTTGTCGTAGCAAAGTCAGAATGATGTCCTCTCCTAGGTTCACAAAATGGTTGTCCATAAAATGCATTGCTTTTCTGTTGTAAGTAATCTTAAAGATTCCTAACTGCATCTACTTTCAGAAGGCCAAATAAAGTGATTTTGCTTTCGCCTAAATACACACAGCATCTCCCTGACATAGCTGCTTCAAAACTAACTGTGGTTATTGAAGCCACGCCTTATTTTTTTCCGCTTAACATTTGGGGCGGCATTTTGCTAATATTTCCACATAGTGATGTAGACATATGGGGGGGGGTGTTTTTGCAACTTTACAGATCTTTTTCATGCACCAAGAGCTTGTAATACTCCAAAGAGAAAGAAAAAATTGCAACATTTCTTTGTGATATGCAGTTTACACTAAGTGCAAATAGCAATAGATTCTATTTATACTATGCTAAAATTTGACTACTTATTGCAAATAGTGGTAATTATCTGCACCTCGGTCTTGTAGTACATTGTAAAACAGTATAGTGTAAATTTTTATTTTAATTCAGATTAATAAATGGGTGCCACCTTCTTGGGACAATAAAGCCCTCCCTACACCTACCCTTACCCTACCCGATACTTTAATGAATCTATGCATATATATATATATATATACATATATATATATATATATATATATATATATATATGCATAGATTCATTAAAGTATTCATAATTCATAATTTTTTTTTTTTTTTTTTTTTTACATTGATCATTGACATTTACCAGTAACAGGTCAGACTTCTCCAATCATTAGTCCACTCAAATTAACATTTTTCAGAATTATGCCCACACCTTATTTTTTAATGTTTCACTCACCTATCAAAATCCAATTTACAACAGATGGATAGAATGGATGGATAGTCCCCGCCTTTTTTTTCTCTTTGAGTAATCTGCTACACTTGGATGTATGTCACAACATGAAAGAAAAGATCTGTATTTCCTTCAGCTTTGCTGCATTTATAACTGAACATTTTCTGGTAAATATCCATTGGTAAATATAGAAGAGGCACTGATATGTAAATGCAGGTTTTAATATGTGGACTGTGGTATTGCCAGGCATGGTTCTTTTTTTTTTTTTTCTTTTTTTTTTACAATGTAGTTTTAAAAAATGGTCTAGGTGTTGAAAATTGTTGCATCATTAAACTGTGTGCAGAGTTTCACTGCATCCATACTGTATGTCTTCAAACTTTAGCCTCAAGTTAATGGTAGCTTTGGGAAATGGGTGGTGTAAGAGTTTTCATTAAGATGGCGCTCTAGAGGTAGATTACTTGGACTCATATTGGCCACATTGGCTGGTAATGAAACACATCCTTTTAAGTCTGGATGCTGAAAAAGCTTTTCACAAGAGTGCATTTTTATTCTTGGCATGTCCCACATAAAATTCCCATCGTGTTTTTTGTTTTCTGCAGCTGAATTCCCTGCCACAATACAGCCTACTCTTCTGGTACTTTCCTTTTAATGAGCTGCACTGTTTTTGTGTGCAACGCAGATTTGATGCAGGGGCCCACTTGAATGCAAAGTTATTAGCTACTCTCTCATATGGAATAATAGAATTTCCTTTTCCTATTACCAAACCCTGCCTCTGTCATTTGCCTTTTTATGTTAGCAGTCTTGAATTTTCATGACGACACTGTCTCATTAGATGTTTTTTATAAAAATGCAATGCGGCTACAGGCCGCTTTGTCACGTGAAGTGTCATGACCTGTGGCTTTGTGGCTGCACTGAGTCAGACCTCCTAATGTGAGGAATGAAATGGCCTTAATCCACTAGACTATGTCTAGACATCTCACTGCATGGCTTGGCTTGCCCTGCAGGTGACCAATGTGACTGACTGCTCGTAATAGGACAAGTCAACCGTTTTGCATTGCAAGAGAAAACAATTTCATGAAAGCTTGAGAGGAGTGCCCAGGTTGTCTTGGTATAAAAGAGATTAGCTTCCAAGATACCCATCTTGAAGAGTGATGATAAAAAAAAAAAAAAAATATATATATATATATATATATATATATATATATATATATATATATATATATATATATATATATATATACGACAAATGTGGCCCTGGTAAGTTATTGAAATTCAAGAGTGATGATGCAGAAAACAAAAGGATGGAGGGATGCTATCCTCAGTGCAGCAGATGAAGAAGAGAACAGAGTCTAATTAAACTATGGGCACAGGCTTGTGTATCTAATCTAGCCTGAAGGCATATCTCTATTGCGGCATGCACATAGGCAAGACGCTGCAAGCAAAAGCAATCTTGAGGTCTGTTTATATGGCAGCACATGTTAATACTGCATTGGGGAGAGGCAGCTATTGTACATTAAGGTGGGCAGATAGGGAACAAAGGGAGGTTTGAGGAGCAGAGGGTGCTTTGGTGTCTACAACTGCATAACTGTACATTCACATTTTCACCAATAAATACTGGGATTTAGGGTTGAGTTATGGTAATTGTAGACACTGTGGTCCGAAGGCTTTCCTGCTCAACCATGCACCTTGGGTAGGTGGAGGTTGATTTTTAGTGTACTCATCAACTTTTTGCAGTTTTGTTTCGACATCTTTGACCATGAAAACCTTTACACAGGCCTACATTGTGGCCTTGGACGTGTGCCCAAATTCCCATATGGTAATTCTGGCCTTCATAAAACTTCCTAATAAGGTTCTATATGTTAACATATGCAGAGTGCATTCATGAATACAGCATGAGGTATTATGAGCTGTTTTTAAATTGTTTTATTTTTTACAGCATTTATTAATCTCACTTAATGGTCATATAAGAATAATACACACCTGTTCATTTTTTTTAAAGTGTAAGAATACATGGATAAATTAACTTTAAACTATAATTAATACATTCATTTGAACTGATAAAACCATACTATTAACTGCTACTAAGATAATGGATTTACATTTTTATATTTTTTCTTTTAAAGAAAACAGCTGTGCATTTCACATGCATCCTTGTACAGTTTTCAGCCAAAATTTATTCCAATCTAAGTAGCAATGCACAGTAAATTTAAACTAGATTTAAACCAGATTTAAAGGTATAGTTAATTTTATAGTTAAACTATAAAGGTATAGTTAATTTTAATTATTTTTAGTCCATCATGTTGTTGCTAGAGTATTCAGAGTGGTTGCTTACTAGGACAAGTCAAAAATTAAAAAAGAAAATTCATATTATCCTTCAATTTAAGCAGAGCCGATCCTCACTATACGCAAAGTATGCATGTTATGTATGGCCCCAAAACACCAGAGGGCCCCCTTGCTCTTAACAATTATTTAATTTTAGTTTAGTTTATAATTTTGGCCAGCGGTTATGAAAACGTGACTGTTTCTTTACTTAATGTGGTGTGCTGTCGCCCTTTCTATGTACCAAATCAGTCAAATCATGTAATGGGGCTGATACACAGTCTCCTTCCAGCGTGGCTTGATACTAAAACACAAGTTAAATTCCCACTGAGCTGCGGAAGTGACACTGTTCCCCATGTGCTTTCCATGTGCGCAATTCGAGATGGACTGAAACACAGATAAACAGTTTGAAAAGTAATTGATCGCTAGACAGTATCTGTACATTCTGTAACACAATCCTACGGTAAAAACCTGCTGCTATTTGTCATCATCTGTTTATTAAACAAAAGAAAATGAGAGAAATATTCACTGCTCTTCATTGAATATTGTATAAATTTATGAATTAATTCATGCTTAATTTCTTCTGCATAAAGTCTATGCAGTCCTTTATTTTTTACATTTGATTACTTTAATGAATTTCTGTACAGCACGCAATTATAGGCTAAACAGTTTAATCGTAAAAATTGTGTTTTTTGTTTTTATGAATGCACAGACAGAAATTTTTTGCTTAGGGCCACCAGAAGTCTAGGATCGGCTCTGAATTTAAGCCACTCGTGATTTTATGGTTGCAAGTCTGAAAAGTAACAGCACGCCTCAACAACAGGCATGTTTGAAGCATGATTCATGTCCATGCAAC
The DNA here is from genome assembly GCF_023724105.1 of Carassius gibelio. Taxonomy (NCBI): domain Eukaryota; kingdom Metazoa; phylum Chordata; class Actinopteri; order Cypriniformes; family Cyprinidae; genus Carassius; species Carassius gibelio. The sequence continues at coordinate 14,125,367 of NC_068391.1, forward strand.
AAATGTTTTAATAATAATGTTAATATTTAATATAAAGTCTCTACACTATCCAACACACATGGCTTCATATTTTCTACATATGTCTAAATCCATGAAATTCAGGAGGGAAAATACCATCTTATTAAATATCTTATTCACTTCAGGAAGGATGAGGAAAGTCACCTTGTGGTTTTTTCCTCTCTCTCAGCGTCCTTTATGCACATCAGTGCAACTCTGCAGTACTGCCCAAGGCAAAAATCCCATTCCCCAAAGGTGTGTCGTCTCGCATTCAGAGCGCAGTTAGAGGCTACGGCAGGTCGGGTTCTGACAGTGGCCCTGCATATTGGACGACAATAAATCATCCAGTGGAACCGTGCCTGCGGACTGGGAACCAAGGAGGCACATCCTCTTTATTTTAGACTTGACAGTTTCTGCTGAATCCCAAGAAGGATGGCAGAGCCAACATGATTCAGAGTGCAGGAAGGAGGGCGAGATGATTGGTCCGGTGTGGGAGGGGATGTAGCACAGGATTGTGGGATACATGGGTGGGACGAGACATCTACAGTGAGGCAGCGGGGTCACCTGTGCTGCTTTCATTGAGTAATCACTGTGAAATAGCGTCGGTTAAGAGAGTCTGATATGGAGTAATCACTGCAGAGTAGAGAGCAGGTCCACAGGACTCTCCAAACCTCTCTGTCAATGTGAGAGTGACAGCTAGAAGGACCGTTCACACCCCCACACTCTCAGACGCATACACAAAGATGCTTACACACAGACCACTGCACGCAATACAGACAAAAACACTGGGCCTACTGTTTTATAGAGTGTCACCAACAATTAGTTGGACGCGCTAGCTACACTCAAAACAAATGAAATTCTGTCTAAATCTGTCTATCTGTCTAAATTCGATCTACTGTATCTAAATTCTGTTTTTGTCCTACTGCTTGCTGTGATTATCATTTGATTGACAGTGGCTAATTTAAATATAATGCAAACACAGTTGACACAACCAGAATCCAAGTAATGCGCGAGTTCATTTGTCAAATCTTAATCAAATGGCAGCAGCTTTATACCCAGGTAGAAAGCAGAGGATTTGAATTGTTTGAGAGCAGAGCAGCTCTGGTGGAAGACTGTGCCTAGACCTGTCACACAGCTCAAATCCCACCCCTCCGTAAGTTACTAAAACACAGAAGTACTGTAAATATTAAGTTACTTAGATTTTAGACACAATACTACAAGGTACTTGTTGTCTGTTTTTGCTCCACCAACAAATAGTTCCACGACACAACACATTGGGTTCGGTCCATTTGGGTCTACTGTACTCCCAGCAAGCCCTCTACTCCGAATAATGTTATGAGACAGAGGTGAATCATAAATCATTTGTTTAGATTGTACATTTGCAGTGCCACTTCGAGAGAGATCCTGATTGCATAACAGTGTTGTGTTATACCATTTTCAAAGATGTGTACTATAAGATTAACATGGTACGCCCCAAGCATGTAGCAAAATGAAAAACATTGCGAACACATTTTCACAGAAAGATGGAAAAAAGCATTCATGCGTCACTGATGTAGGGTGTTTTGGTTAGTAATAAAAAGGTCAAATTTTACAATATGGCACGGGGGCATTTTCTAAACCTAGAAAACATAATGATATATGTCCTCCTAGGCATTTTGAGCGAGGCATTTCAAAGGAAAGACTAATCCATCAAGTGCATGCACAACACTTCTCATTTCAGTCTGCGTGTCATGGTTAAGTGCACTGAAGCACACAACCAAACCCTAGATTCTCCAGACTCACAATGTATTTTCTTCGGTTACCAGATGCATCTGCTTTCATTAGGAGCAGCTGAAAATATCTCTGTAAAATGTATAAAGCATGAAGTCTTGCAGGAAGTTGCTAATAAACAGGAAGGGAGCACAGGCTCTGTGTTCCTCCTCCTCTCTAGATTTAGCACTAGAAGCACGCAGCCCTGCTGCACAATTTATCAAAGCAAATTTATGAATCAATTGTCATCTCTCCCACTGACAAGCAACTGAGCTCTTGCTCAAATGGCTTGACAAATGGGATGCAAAGCTATAAGAGCACCATGCTGGAGCTGCTTTCCAGAGTTATTATCTCCTTCATGGTTGATTATGACCAAATGCAGCCTTCATTTGGAGAATCTGACTCAATAGAGGTCAGAAAGACTTGTGTCATGCAGCATCCCACAAACACCTCTGCAAATGCCTTCCAGAATCCATCTTAAAAATCTTATATATGACGCATATGTTCACTAACTGTCCTTGTGGACAATTCAAAGTCCTTTACCCATCAATAAGGATTGTTTTGCCACAGTAATCCTACTAAAACTCACCAAAGCTCGATCACTTAATACATCCAATCAGTCAAAGGTCTTGCACATACTGCATATGGGTAATTCTTAAAATAAGGTGACAATGGAATAGATTTATTTGAAATAGTCAAGAAACCCCATAAGATAACCTAACAGTATTGAATAATATGAAACAATATTGTTTTGCATTACTTATTTTTTTAGTTGCTTGAATTTGTCAAGTACCCTTGTGCCCTCAATCAGGTACACCATGTCCATGACAGTTATAGTTATTTATTTGTTTATTTGTTTTTTAATCATTTTGTTTTCCAGGGTTATGGGTTGGTGCATGCAAAAATCTAAACAAACAAAAAATAATAATTACATTATTACTAAAACATAAATAAATTAAAAAGTAAATATGCCGCTTGTTTTTCTTTTTTTCTTTTTTCTTTGTAATTGGTGTTACCAGTATTAAAACACCACATTTTAAATGTGGGAAATGTACTTCCAATGAGTCTGAATATGCCTACTTCTATATAAAAAAAAACAGCATGCGAGCAGAGGAGCATGTCTGAACTCGTAAACCAATAGATGAAAAGTACCTGGACATCCTCCTACTTCCGGCAAAACTGAAGTGTGCACTCTGGACATTCCCATGAGGCCACGTGAGAAGATTGTGAAAGGCAGTGACGTGACACAAATGGCGGCGTAGGTCACATGACAGTTACAACATGGCAGATGTTCAAATTTTATTTAAACTACACACATTCATACTAAATAAAAAAACATACTTTTTTAACATTCCCAAACCATTGTAGTACCTACCGTACAGCATGCAATTTTTAGATGCAGCTAAGGTGTGGCAGGACTACACCATTGCTATGGCTACCACTATATCAGCTATCAAATTTTCAGGACTGCCTCCCATATTCTGCACACTCAGATCATTAATCACTCCTGTATTTAAATGCGGCTGCCACTCCCAGAACTTTGCAGTGTATATGTGTCCATACTTCTATGGGCATGACAACAAAGAAAATTTGCTGAATAACACAACTCTTTTCACAACAATTGCACCATTAATTAACACGCCACACATTGCCATTTGACAGATTTTTCCTCCTTTTTTTAATCACGGCACATCTGTCTGGGGGATACACACCACTAAAAAGAATGATTTCCCTGAGGTGTGCTGCTGCCCCTGGCATCTGTTCCATAGCCAAAGTGCACCTCGACCAGTCAAATATGAGATGGATGGTGCACTGATGAAGCTCTAGAGCTGAAAGTCCATGAAAAATACTGTACCACAGGGCAGTGTTTCCCAACACCTTTTTGACTTAGATATACCCAAAGCCCCTCAGTAAGAGTAAAAAGGTGTTTAGGTGCATATCATTTGTGATTATCATTAATAATATTAGTATTATCATTAATATTATTAACTCAAGCAATATCATACTAACTAAACGCTCTCTCTCTCTCTCTATAAAATGTATTTGTTTATGTTCTTAATTTTTCGTTAAGGCTTGCAAGATCAAATTCAAAAGTAATCAACTGAATAACTCCCCTAGAGCAAAGAATATAAAATTTGCCAGCATAATGTGTGAATATTCTAATAAGAGAGTTAGACTGTTCTTTTTTGCTCTACTACTCCTGATTCCTTTCCATAGAGATGGCCTTTGCCACAGGGTGCTTTCTAAAGTTGATTAATGAAGGAGGCTTTCAGTGGGCTGTGATTGACAAAGGCCAATTTAATCTGCCTATTAGTCAAACACATGGTGGTAGCAGCTAATTATAGTGGGAGGCGCTCCAGCTTCTTCGTTTTATATTGCCAGAGATCTTTTGTAGCTTTAAATGATGCAAATGGAATTGTCTGAAACATCTCTCTAAGCTTTTGACCTGGTGTGCAACAGCTAGTTCTAGTTTAACTGTTGTTTCAAAAGTGCTGATATAACAGTTCAACAGCACTAGGAAATGTTTCACTGCTATCGTTCTGCTCGTTAATGTTGAATGGCATTACCGGTGGGGATATTTAGACACACTTCCTGTTAATGAGTGAGTCACTGAATCAATAATTCAAACAATTCGTTCAAACCCACTGATTCGTTCAGGAACAAAGAAGTGACTGTTTTTATGAGTGAGTCATTGCATCATTCATTCAATCTATTTATTCAAACCCACCGATTCAATGAGGAATGAAACAGATGAGTGGCTGCATCCAAAGCTCCAAACTCTCTGACTAGATACTTCTTTAGATTAAATAATTACTTCGCAAACATAAAAAAAAAGAAGGCTCAATATAGTATGGATGTGTGTAATATGAATGTAATCTAGACATGCTACATTTATCATGTTGCCGTTGTCATGTTACCTACAAGTGCCAGTTGCGTCACTTTACAGCCATTGACAAATCCTCTCTCATGGCCTCATGGGATAGTACTGGATGCACTCTTACAAATATTACCGTAGGTTCTTTTTCGCTTACTGTTTTATGCATATTGTGAATTCTGATATACTATTCTTTTCACATATTCGGATGCAGCCACTATCTTTATGAGTGAGCCATTGAATCATTAATTCAGGTGATTCGTTCAAACACTGATTCATTCAGAGGATTCATTCAGTGAGACCAACGCTATCTCACGACCAATTTGTACGTATTTTACGAGGTGGCTTATTCGTACGAATTTGTACGACCTCACTTGTACGATTTTATACGATTTGTCTAACGGTTAGGTTTAGGGGAGGGGTTAGTGTAGGTCATTCGTACAAATTCATACGAATTGTGCAACTCGTAAAATACGTACGATTTGGAAATCGTATGAAATTGTACGAGTGTGGTCATACGAATTCGTACGAATAAGCCACCTTGTAAAATATGTACGAATTGCCGTGAGATCGGGTTGGTGAGACACTAAATCATTTGTTCAGCAAACTGAAACAGTGTTTCATTCGGGAACCATCACTTGATTAGATGAGATATGGTCCATGCTGGTGTTTTGGAACTATTTCTGTTGATGATGCAAAAATTCATAATTACATAACTGGCCATAACTATTATGTTTATAAAGTAAGTTACTCAATATTAACTCTTTCCCCGCCATTGAAGAGTTATCTCGTCTTTAAAAAGAAGACAATGCTTCCTTGCCAAAGATAAGTTGTTATGGGTTTTCATGCCATTGTTATACACTTGGGTGCTATTAAACATCTTCTGAACGAGTTCAAAACCTCAACCAAAACACACGTGAACAGGATGGAGAAACGAGCGATCTCTCATGTAAACAGATGAATATTAAAATAATGCGATCATCAGCAATTGACAGCATATAAATGAAAACTTTTTATTTTTTTATTTTTTAGAAAAAAGTACGCTCTGATCTTTATTTTGGTGTACTGCGTATTCAAATATTCATACAGCAAAATATACTGGAAGCCATCAAATTTTATTGAAGATCATAGATTTTAGTGAAGACCTATTAGACCTTGAATAGAAACAATATCACACTCCAAACAAACATGCTTTTGTTCTGAATACCAGCACAGCTGCTATTACCAGCAGCCAAATCACAGGAAGTCCAGCAGAATCTCACTGTTTCTGTATTGTAATCATGTACCAGTGTAAACAAACAGAAGTACAACAGCAAATGGCCACTGAAGCATCTGCCATCCTGTCAACATTCTCTTTTTGATGTCTATGCCAGCTGGCAGAGGGCAGCAGAGTCACAAGTTCACCTACCTTGCCTTGCTGATGTCATGACCAATGGGTCAAAGTCTGGGGTGGCATCTATGCTCCAATTCAAGCCCTCTCTCCAGGGGTCCTAGGTGTTCAGTTAACATGGCCGCCAAGACCATAAAGCTCTATAAATCCATCACTCTGTGTCCCTGACAGGTGGGCAGGTGAACCCTTGGGCACCCTCCACACATGATGCCAACAAAATGGAGGAGGCCAGAACCTTGGTTCAGATCGATACGCACCCACCCGGAATACAAATACTGCTATTCATTACAAGCCGTAACAACCCCTGGCTCTGTCTCATTCATCAGTCTGGGCTGTTTCTGCTGAGTTATCATCTAACCTCAAAGTCTGTGGGTAAATAAACGATGCTACAAACCCAAGCAACATCATCAGAGAGAGAAAGAGGGATGAGTAGTAGGAGAGGGAAAACCCTGAATTCAGCTGCCTAAGGGCAGTCGGGCTCTGCTACGCCCAGCGTAGTCAGTAATTCCATACTTCCATCTGTCATGCTCACGACCAACTGGATTAACTGTCCTTGGCTGTAATTTACAAGCCCAAGTAAATCCTGGTACATGAAGGACACATTTTGAGGCGTTAGCTGAGTTGTCTTGAGAACAGCGTGAAACCTCACATGCTATTTGCCACACCTCTCCCTTATAACTCACTGTTTATGTCTACCATAAAGCTTACAGACTCGTTTTTATATACAACCGAATATTATTTATGACACAAACAAAATCACAGAGCACTGTAATCAAGGTTAATGCCATCGCCTTGGGCTGGCATACTGAGGACTTTTTTGTTTTAAAGGTCCCATTTTTTGAAGCTTTGATTGTGTTTACAGTGTGCAATATAACATGTGTTCATGTTTCGCGTGTAAAAAAAACAGTATTTTTCACACAATCCACCTATCTCTATACCGCTGTTTTCACTGTCATAAAAACGGGCTGATGACTTCCTTGTTCCATGAAGTCCCCCATTTAGAAATACATAAGTTCCGATTGTGCCAGCAGTTCCTGTGATTCGACAGCAACTTAGCGAACGCTGCCCTCCTGGAAATGCGATTGGGCTAGTTTTGGACTAGTTTTGAAAAGCAAGTGGGCAGGATTTGTTTTGAAAACCTGGCAATCCTGATCTGAACGCACGTGCTGGAGATGTACTTTTAATCACAGGAGCGCCGTTACTGACGAGATGCGCATGAAAATCGCATTTGATTTTTTTTGCACCCCTAACATCTAGTTAACAAAGCTAAACAGCATTGCACTTTGTGTAGTAAGTTACAGAAACTGTTAAACGCACCAACTTAAATAATAAAATGCACTTACCGGTTGTGGTCCATAAACAACACCTTCTCCAGACAAAGAGGAACTGCTCCATCTTTCAAGAATGATCTTTGTGCGAATCTGGCATTAAACTGATTGAGATTAAGGAAGCTGTCCTCAGCAAAATGTGCTGCGCATAGTTTTACATGTGGATTATAATTTTCAGGAACCGAGTTAAACATAAATTGGAACCATTGATCTCTAAGTACAGCGTCCCTGGGAAGGCCAAACAAAGGTGATTGGACTCCCGAGATTTAAATAACAGCGGTTCGACAACATGGTGACAAACACAAGCCCTTTCTCTTCTCCGTCGGAGCGCAACAAGACCACACGCCTTTTTTGTGTATTCATGTGGGCGGAGGTTAGTAAAAAAAACTTGTTTATGTGACATCATTCCTGCAGAAAGGGATGTAGTCCAAACGGGTCATTCGTTGTTGGCGAATTCTGTTAAATAAAATATCTCGCATGGCATTGAACTTTGAGCTTTAGAATTTTCTTCCTTAAAAAGGACCTGTGTCCACAGCTACATGTACAACAATACAGAATCCCCATGGGGTACATATATCCCCCATGGGTATCACCATTCTGACAGATACCAACACAGAGAAAAAAAAAAAAAATCTGAAAAAAAAAATCTGAAGAAATTGAGAAAAATCCTCTACAGATCCATCCTTCAGCCTACAGAATGGGAGGCTCTTGTGCTTTGTGCCTGTGACAAGAGGCACAAGTTTCTGAAAACAAGCCCCAGTCTGTGTCTGGCAGAGCAGCTGCTCTCAGACTGTTTATGGCTGTGCTGCCATCAAGGCTCACAGTGTGAAAGTCGACAGTTCACGCTGAATTAATTATTCATTTGGAGGAACCTTATTAAAATGCATCTTTTTTTTTTTTTTTACTCCCTTGAAATATAATTGCAAGTAATAAGCCAAGAGGTCAACGAGGCATTTACAAGCCTGATCTACCGTCATACTATCTCAGCACTATGTTGTTTTAACAGGCTAAATTAATATGAAGGGGCATGGTGTTTTCCTCATAAACTGTTCAGTGATTAATGTTTCCATCATTTTTGGGGGGTAATTTTCTCCTATCTGCCTGGGTCGGGGAGGAGGTGTATTTGGATCTTATCAAGGAGAATTGAATGTAAGTACATAAAGCAGCTTCTATTCATCATTTGATCCATGAATATAGCTTCATATGTCTGGAACCCCTGAAGCGTTCTGCAAAATGATTCAACTTAAGATTTTTATCCAAGTCAATTTGCATCAGTTTCCCTGTCAGCAGTCCCTGAACTGAGCGAATGGAAATGGCAAAAACTACGTCAGTAGCATTGCTCACCAAAAGCCTCCAGATATAATACATTCTACAGTTTTTTCACAGCAGAATCATGTCATGTTGGAATTACTGTAATTACGAGATTCCGGTTTGTAAAAAGCACTCACACAAGCATACATACCATACAGTTTAATGTAGCTGGCACACAGTTGAAAAACTGTCTAATGTCCCACTAAAAATAAACTATACCTTAATTAATGAGCCACTTTCATAATGACTGTTATTTGTAGTACTGTGTCTTTGTCTACTGATTGCTTCAGTCATAGAGTTTCAGTTTTGCGCTAATAGTGTTGCCATTAAAATACATAATTCTAAGTCAGAGGACATGAACCACCCCAAGTAGAACGTCCAGAGTTGTCATCTAGTAATTATGGTTATTATGACATGAACACAGCATGTCTCCAGTTTACTTAAAATTTTTTGGATGTCAGTGGTAAGCTTCAGCTCTGTATTATGTCTACACTAGATCAAAAGAAGTGTTCCTTTTCCCAAATTTTGTATAATATATATATATATATATATATATATATATTAAAAATTTGGGAAAAGGAACACTTCTTTTGGGAAGTCATGGCCTATTGGTTAGAGAGTTTGACTCCTAACCCTAGGGTTTTGGGTTCAAGTCTCGGGCCAGCAATACCACGACTTAGGTGCCCTTGAGCAAGGCACCGAACCCCCAACTGCTCCCCAGGCACCGCAGCATAAATGGCTGCCCATATCCCCCACACCATTACACCACCACCACCAGCCTGAACTGTTGAGACAGGGCAGGATGGATCCATGCTTTCATGTTCTTTATGCCAAATTCTGACCCTACTATCTGAATGTCGCATCAGAAATCGAGACTGATCAGACCAGGCAATGTTTTTCAAGTCTTCTGTTTTCCCAATTTTGGTGAGCCTGTGTGAATTGTAGCCTCTGTTTCCTGTTCTTAGCTGACAGGAATGGCACCCAGTGTGGTCTTCTGCTGCTGAAGCCCATCTGCTTCAGGGTTGGACGTGTTGTGCTTTAGAGATGGTATTCTGCATACCTTGGTTGTAATGAGTGGTTATTTGAGTTACTGCTGCCTTTCTATCATCTCTAACCAGTCTTCCCATTCTCCTCTGACATCAACAAGGCATTTTTGTTCTCACAACTGCCGCTCACTGGATATTCTCTCTTTTTTGGGCCATTCTCTGTAAACCCTAGAGATGGTTGTGCGTGAAAATCCCAGTAGATCAGCAGTTTTCGAAATACTCAGACCAGCCCATCTGGCACCAACAACCATTCCACAATCAAAGTCACTTAAATCCCCTTTCTTCACCATTATGATGCTCGGTCTGAACTTCAGCAAGTCATCTTCACCACATCTAGATGCCTAAATCCAATGTGTTGCCACCATGTGATTGGCTGATTGGCAATTTGTGTTACCAAGCAATTGAAACAGGTGTACATAATAAAGTGGACGGTGATTGTATATATTAGGGTTGACCCTGAATAGTCGATGATTTGCTGCTTCAATAGGAGGAGCCTGATTCGACTACCAGTCTCACAGCTGAATATTTGTGGGGTGTTATGATCATGCCATTTTGGCTATATGGGGGTCTGATTTCACATAGAACAACTGGTTATCTCCCAATAAGTTAATATACCGCCTATTATGATAATGCTATGAATAAGAATCTAAAAAAGAAGAAGCTTCAAATAAATATTTGAAGGTATGTGAATAAATCCAACCAACCCTATAGATTTAAGATAGATTCACTTCCCATAATCTGTGACTGACAGAGGTGACCCATACTCAGAATTCGTGCTCTGCTTTTAACCCATCCAAAGTGCACACACACAGAGTAGTGAACACACACACACACACACACACACTGTGAACACACCCCCTGAGCAGTGGGCAGCCATTCATGCTGCGGCGTCCGGGGAGCAGTTGGGGGTTCAGTGGCTTGCTCAAGGGCACCTAAGTCATGGTATCGAAGGTGGAAAGAGCACTGTACATGCACTCCCCCACCTACAATTCCTGCCTGCTCGAGACTCGAACTCACAACCCTTCAATTGCGAGTCCGACTATCTAACCATTAGGCCACGACTTCCCCCAGGCAGGGTACAAGTAATTTCAAAACATTACAGCCGGTTTAAATATATTGAGTATATTTTATTTATCACGTATAAGATGCATTTGGTTGAGTCAAGCACTTCATTGTAGTACTAGGGTAACTATTTATTCAACGCACAGCACGAGCAGAACTAACAACAATGCAGAATATTAATAACTATGACTGGGACTGTCGTACACATAACATTATAATGAGAACACTATTATAATAAAATGCTGTGAATTTTAGAGTTTAGTTGCCATGTTTTTGCACATTGTGGCGTGAAGAACATGTCCACAAAAGGAGTTAATTCAGAGCCTTCATTCATGCATTCGGGGCATTTTGTGTAAGTATAAGTCGTAATATTAACGTTATGTTACATGAATAACAAAAAGTATACTATATGAGATATATGATGATTTAAATCCCATTGATAAAAAACCTGCTATCAAATGCGCAGTGTTGTGGGTAACGCGTTACAAAGTAACGCGTTAGAGTACTCTAATTACTTTTTTCCTGAAATGTGTAACTTAACGCGTTAGTTTCGTGCGTAAGTAATCAGTAACTTCGTTATTTTTTAAAAAAAGTAATCCGTTATTTTAAGGAAAGGAAAATCCCGACTGCAGCCTGCTTTTTTTCAGACAGTAGGCCTAGGTCTACTGTGCCACCTGCGGATGTATCAGCGGAGCCGAAGCTCTGTGATCGTAAAGTCAATGGCTGTGATGCGTCTGTGCCCTGCGCCTGACCCTGTGTGTGTGTGTGTGTGGGGTTTTTTTTTTCCGAACTCCCGGCAAGATAGCAGAGAGGACAGCGTTTGGTTTATGGAAGTACGCACATTATTTTCAATTTGTCAACGAAAAAGAAAAGAACATAACGGTAAAATGCACACTCTTCGTTGGTGAAAAGCTTCTGTCGACCGCCAAAAATTCTACCTCAAATTTAACGCTACGTTTTAGTCACTACTTTGAAGAGTAAATGTAAGAGGACTGTGTTAAAGCGAATTTAGGCTTGTGACTGTGAGTGACACTTTAATAATAATTAGTTCGGCTATTAAGCGATTTGTCATTTGCCTGTGTGGCAGTGAAGGATTTAATTCGGTTTGTTATCATTTTTGTTTGACAGGCAGCTGTTAATTTCTGTTAGATCGTTGGCTGGCTGGTTGTTCATCATTTCTAAATGGATTTAAATCTGCAAGCCTGTTTAAGGTTGTGTTTACAAGTAAGCATACTTGTACTTTGATAACTGCATTATTTAAAGTTAAAGAAAAATCAGGAGTTATCTTGTGGTGCTCATAATATACAGTAGCCTAGGCTACCCGGGCTGGGTAGGTGCGAATTTTGATTAATAATATGTTCTGTGATAATAAATAAATAAAACGCCATGTGGAATAGCCTATTGCTGACTGTCTTTCCTGTTATTGTTATCCTGCAGTGTTAATTTAGTCGGATGACTGACGTTATTCATTGTCGGGAGTCACGACTTCTAGGTGCATTTAAAGGGGCCGGAGGCTGTGTCTGTCGTGTGTGAGCCGCTGCAAACGGCTTTTAATTTTTGGTAACGCATGAGTACTCTAACGCGTTACTTTTATGAATAGGTAACGCTGTATCATAACTGATTACTTTTAATTGATGGTAACGTTGTAACCTAACTAACTACTTTCCAAAGTAACTATACCCAACACTGCAAATGCGTCACTCTACTAGTCATATTCAATTTGAGCAGCTCAAACAGAGATGCAGAACATTAATATCTTTACTGTCATATACATAAAGTTATAATGAGAGCACTATTGTAAATTTAAATTTGTTATTTTTAGGGTTTCGCTGATTTTTTTATATCATCAAAACATCATTTACCCCGCTTTTATCTGTGAGACGTCCGATACACATTTTCCTGTGTTTTAACGTCAGTAAATATTGACTCTTGGATACTGTACTGGTATCGCTACAGGAATGCCCTTTCACCATTTTAATCACTCCGCTTCCCCTGTTTCTCACAGCAAGTGTTATGGTAGATGCCCAAATTACTATAATTTAGGTGTGAATGTACTTTTTTAGACTTCAAATATGTGGTTGTTAATAAAAGATAACATCTATTTAAAATTTCGTATCAACACTTTTGGACATATGTCAGCGGCTGTTCAGCGGTCATGAACCCACCGAGAGCAGCATCATCTTGGCCAGATATTCTGGAATTTTCCACTGCCTCTGAAGTCTCTATAGTGGTTAAATGATATATAATTTGTTTTGGGTAATTCTAACTTGCAGTCTTTGGTTTCATTAATCTACAGTATTATTTGTTCCAGAGCATATAGTTTTGGTTGAGGGCAAAATCTCGTTACATTTTATGTAACTTTAATGCTGTATTTCTGAGCGCTGACTTTGTACTTTTGACTGAGTGGTCTAACAACTTTAATGATGCTTGTTGTTGTTTATCATTCAATAAATACTATTTTATATTCATAGTCGTATTAAGTATTGGCAAACAGTGTGTGCGTGTATGTTCGTGATGGTGTTTTTTGGAACATTGCTCCGCCGTTAGATGGCGAAAAGAGACTGTTTTACGAGTCAGCAGTAAAGACTTTTATATTGAAAGAGACTGAAATGTAAGCTCTTTTTACTTTCAACTACAGCTTGTAAGATCCAGTTAACAACTGCACTGAGCAGCTTCTGTCATCAGAAATCACCCTTAACAGATAAACAGTGTTTTGAACGAATCGAGTGAACCAATGATTCAATGGTTCATTCATAAAGAGAGCTATTTCAGTTTCTTCTTTAGAGTATAATTTTGCAAGACAATAAATAACCAAAATAAGAGGCCTATTAGCACTTGAAACTGATTTGTGATACTCACAATGTGCAACTGCAGGTAGTCTCCGAGGCCCTGGCTGCTCTCCACCTGCACCAGGATGGCATCACTCTGCTGGGTGCTAAAGCCCACGGCCAAACGGTCCGCCCTGGTGCTTGGTCGATCATTGGGGGCCCAGGTGTAAGTGATGAGTGCTCCTCCTTTCCCAAAAATATATGTAGTCCCAGCTGCCAAATGAAGGAAGACACATAACATAAGCTAATGATTCAAAGATTTTGCATGAAACAAGAAATATAAGAATGAAAGCGAGTCAGATGTGGAACAGCACAGCAGGAGGGATGCAACAATATGAGCGTGTAAGGCAAGATGGATGCTAAAGAAGCATCTCACATCACACATTTGCTCTGTGCTCTGCCTTATATGAGATAAAAGTGTCTCTGTCTTTAATAAGTTGCCATCTGTTCTGATGTGCCTTGAATGCTCATTTGCAATGTGTTTCCTTAGTGACAAACGTCATATTCATGACTGGCATTTCAGGTACAAGCATCCTACGCTGGTTTGGAGCTGAGGCATATTGGCCTTGAAAAGCATGCTCCATTTTTGTGCTAACTTCACCAACTTCTTCCTCCTGTAGTTGCACTTATTCTTTGCTGGATACCTGGGTGCTAATATTTCACTACGATTGGACATGGCATCGAATCACAGCGGCTATATAGAAATGAGGATCTGAAATGTAGCCAGTGCTGTGCTGCGTCAGCTTGGTAAGAAACCACCGCAGGGTGGGACGGATGCCTGACATGCTTTGAACTGCCAAACTATCCGTGCTGAAACAGCCCTAGAGAATGAACCTGGGCAACCGTGTTGACCGATTTGCCAGGGTAAAATGAGAGGTTGTTATGTGAGCTGCCTCACTGTTGAAGCACAATAGCAAAGTAATGGGAAAAGGTGAATAAAGTCCAGTTAGAAAAACATCAAGAAGGTCCCAGAAACAAAACACATTAAAAAAAGTATTTTTGCAACTATGACTGACCCTAATGTGTCACTAATTTAAGGGGTCTAAATGTATTTATATGTATTTATATCGTCTGTGGAAGGTGTAGGATCATAAAATGTTCGTCCAATCATATTCCTCGGTCTGAGGACTATGATATGCTGTCCTATCTGCCTGCTGACGTAGGTATTTGCATACATCTGTGCACCCTGTTCATCCATTGCCATTGGCGATTGAGAATGGAAAAGTTTATTTTTGTAATATTATGTGCTTTCTCACCAGTGAAACGTATTCTGACAGCATTGCAATCAAAACTCATAGGGCCCTATTTTAACGATCTGAAACGCAAGTGTCAAAGCGCGAAGCGCAAGTAACTTTGTGGGCGGGTCTCGGCACTGTTGCTATTTTCCCGGCGGGATAAATGGCTCTTGCGCCCGGCGCAAATCTAAAATGGGTTGGTCTGAAGTAGCTTCATTATTCATAGGTGTGGTTTGGGCGTAACATGAAATAAACCAATCAGAACTTCATCCAACATTCCCTTTAAAAGCAGGTGCGCAAGTTCCATTATGGATTGCTATTATTATGGCGTATTTACCAGGCGCACGCCAGGAGCGGTTCACAGCCGAGGAGACTGATGTTCTTGTAAGAGCAGTGAAAGACAGAGAAGTTGTGTTGTATGGGGATGGGAGAAACCCACCCAAAATAGCGTCGGTTAAACAGGCGTGGGAGGAAATAGCCACAATTTGTCAGATGTCCTTATATACACATATGTCTTGCCACTATTTGGCCAACAGGTCTGATCCTTAATTACTACAATTAGCCTGAATAATTTGTAAGCTAGATTTATGCCTATTTTTTCACATCTTCGTGGCACACCACAATGATTTCCGTCATCTCACGTGTTAATATTTTTTAGTGTAACAATTTAGGATTTGCAAAAATAACTGTTGCATCTGTGTAGATTACATGAGCAAAGTGTATGCACGTTGTGCACGCTATACATTATGGTCAAGCATGCGCCCTTAAAATAGCATAATGAACAACGCAACGCGCCACTGACTTTAGACTAGGTTTTTTCTGGTCAGTGGCGCAATTGTTTAATGGAACAGCAGAATAGCACCAGGGATTGTTTGCGCCGGAACACGCCTCCTTTTTTGCGCTGAACCGCCCAGGGAGCGGAAGTTCATTCACTAGTTTAGCGACGTGCTTCTGTGGAGGGAAAAGCGCGCTTTGCGCGGGTGCAAAATAGGAATGACACATGCGTCGTGTACAAAGTCAATTGCGCTGGGTGCAAGATAGGGCCCATAGTGTTAGCCAGTTAGCCTCTGGTCTGCCTGTGCGCGTTCATGTGTTTTGGAGGAGGCGAGGCCTCAACACAAACTTTAAATGCTTTGCTTGAAAACTGCTTGTGCTATCTTTCTCGCTTTAATTAAATAATGAAATAACATTCACACAGTTTCTTGCAAAGCACCTCTAACATTATTTAAAAGCTCGTCAAACATCTGTCAGGTGCTTTTCGTTTGCCACGCTTGACACTCAGCATCTGCTGTAAGGCCAGATATTTGTTCATCAGTGGTACATTGAGACTAGGGTCTTCTTGAATGCCCTCCCAACTGATTAATGGTTTGCTAAATGACTGACCTCCCACTTTCCCCCCAAATCTCACCTAAATGCCTTGATGCCAAAGTGGAGCCACCTGTCATTCCTGGCGCTTGTGGTTGTCTAAATGAGCAAATCAGCGGAGGTGTGGGGAATGCAATTAAGTGTTCTGGCGAGTGGTCCCCTAGGCAGGATGTGGGTTACAGAGTGCTGAACACCTGCTCATAAAAGCTGCTAACTAACTTGTTGAGCTTGGGCTGCCACGCATCACAACAACTGTTTGAGCGGCTGAAATATGAAGAACGGTTATAATGAAATGCCAAAACACATGGGATCAATCAGGCCTGTTTATTTAATTGGAGCTAAAGTGTCTGTTGTCAGCAGGGTCCAAAATTAACACTTGACAAGCGCCAAATTAAAGTAAAATTCCTTATTGGCTATTAAGTCGATTAAAATTGGTTGCCAGTAATTTAATCCAGATCTGCAACACAATATAAAGCTGAACTCAAATTACAACAATGATAGTCTGACCCTCAATGATGTGAGCACCATGTAATGCAAATGAAAGACAAACAAACCACCTACCTACTAACTTTTACGTCAATGGAAAATTTTTAATTCATCAACCTGATTTTTTTTGTTTTTTTATCTATAGCTCCATGACGTGACACACATGGAATATTTCTCACATTAATCCACCCAGACAAAAAATATCAGGAACAAAACTACAATGTGTCTTGACATTTGTGACAGGCACAGTTTCACTGAGAGACAGATACTGACTCATCTCTCACTATTCTGTGAAAAATAGTTCAATAATTCCAGCATTATTTATTTATTTATTTATTATTTTTAAATAAGAAATTATGCAAAATATATTTTCATGGCTGTTAAGGAATATTTATGGTTGGGAAATCTCTCAATTTACTCACCATTGGCAGCTGGGTTGTATGTGAAGTTCCTTTACAACATAAACCATATATAGTGATCTATTCTAGACAACCCAAGTGACTGCATTGGCTCAAGGACATTTTTTATGGGACGTTTAGCCAAACACTTCACAGCAGAGGTGAAACATAACCACTGCTATCACGATGCAATCAGAAAGTGTATAAAGTTCCCAAAACAGAATTGATTTCCTCACTCAGAACGAATATGAATTTATCGCCCTGATTATTCTCTAAATGTTGGAAACTGATTGCACTCTATATCATTTTAAGGTTGTGCTAAATGAATCAATATCACTTCACATAGACCTCTGATAATGTTGTCTGCCTTGGATTGGTTATGACCTATATTCATTTATCTGTCCTTGAAAATTATGACATACAACCATCCGTAGCCTTTTCTATAGGTGAAAGAAAGGATCCTTTTTTTGTGCAAATAAACACAAGTATTTGTATTATTCCACAATGGCTCTTTGTCATGCTTTAGTGTTGTGGAACAGGGGCCAGTGCATTAAGTTCCTGACAGGTTAAACATTCGTAAACAGTGTTTAATTCAATAAACACACTGAAAGAACTGTCCACACACACCGTCTTTGGGGGTAAAAAGTCTTGGAGGCAAAAATTCAATTTTCCTGCTTCAGTTACTCCCTGTAATTCGACTAAAAAAGCTTGTGTGTATTAAGCAAGATAAAACCAGTTTCTGAGCCGTGTGCCATCTAAAAATACCAATGAAAACAGGGATTTTGGGCAGGATATATTAAAGTGCTTGTCCCTTTGTTAGGCTGTAGTTGTCACAGACACAAATCATAGTTTGCTGGCTAGTGTTTTGAAGGTGGTATTACAGAAAATGTGATTCAACAAAACCTTAAAACTATATATTTTTAAATACAAATACATAAACATAAGATAAATGTTCTAAATTCAGCACACCCACAAAAGGTTCTGAATGTATTCATAATTATTTAGCATAGAATGTAACAACAATTCTCTCTCAAAACTAACTATTATTTGCTTTGGGGTATTTAAAGGGTACCTATTATGCAAAATCCATTTACATGTTGCTTGGGCATAAATTTGTGATGGCAGTGTGTGAACACAACCACCCTACAATTACAAAAATGCACCCACTCATCACTTGAATCCCCTTTAAAGCAGGTCAGTTTCACTAGGCCTGCCATTTTGAATCTCATGCAGTGTGACATCACATTGCGTAGGACCATGCCACAGGGGTTGATGGACAGCCCTGCATTGCTATAGTTTCTGCCCTCATTGAGTTGTAGGCTACACTGTCCTCCATTTTCTCTGCGCTCGAGCAGCTGTAACATCAACAATGTCTTGCAAGCAATCCCAATGCTCTGTGTTTGCATGTAAGAATGAATATAAGAGTCTTCTTTTTCTCCAAAGCTGCTGAGGACGCAGTGGATTACGTTCATTTTTCAAGGTAATGCGCCTCAAAATCTACCTAAATAAGTGCTTATAGTACTTAGCGTTTTAACTGTATTTGTGTGCAGACATTAAGTATTTTTTTAAACTGATAAGCACAGCACTTGAGAGGTTACCTTTATTTGTCGCCGTTTGTTGTGCAAGATTTATTCGGTAACACAGTCTTGTGGCTTGGTCCATTGATCTGCACTGATGACACATCAGCAAGCTCTGTAACATTGTGCTGTTTCATCGCACTTTCAGTGCATTTGGCTTCCCAATATGTAAGGCTGAACCCTGGTTCTCTTGCTCTCAGTTATGCTGCTTCTACCAGTTGTTTATTGCTGTACGTAGATATGCAACGCAGAGAGACATTCTCTTCTGGAGACAGGGCGGGAATATGCAGCTCATTTGCACTTAAAGCAACACACTCCAAAACAGCTCTTTTTTAGACACCCCAAAAATGACATTTTCCAACTGTTATAATAAATGATTTGTTGGGTATTATACTTCACAGACACATTCTGGTGACACCCAAGACCAATATTACAACTTGTAAAAAGGGGCATTATAGATGCCCTTTTAAAAAGCAATAAACAAAAAGCAGGAAATATGTACGGAAATACATTAAAAAATACAAATAAAAATTTAAAGGTATTATGTCTGACCTACTTAAAGAAAAATCATTAGAATGACTAAACTGAGAAAAAAAAAACACATTACTTTTTTTTAAAACTTATTTTATTATATAGCTTTATTATTTTGAAAACACAAATATTTTTCCGCTTTAATCCATATATATAATAGACTAAACTTTCAAATGGTGTTTAATCTATCCCCGATGAAATTTTAAACTGCATGATCCATCTTTTCTTTTGCTTCTCAGATTAATAAAAAATCAACAGAGTTTTCTTATGGTAATATCACAACTTGAAACCCAGTGGGATATAAAGCAAACACATAATAACAAAAATAAATGAGAAAAAAAATAAAAAGCATGTTTGGGTACATAACCTCCCCAATGAACAGTTTAGCAAAATGCAGCTTCAAAACGGGTTTTACATGTTTCTTCTTTTCAACAAGGCAAACAACAACCTCCAATAAAGCGTTGGGATTGGATTTCGGTGAGAGCTCCTGTGAGATGCTGTGATTAGATAAGCTCTGTGTATAGAGGCTAAAGGGAAGTGAGTTATAGGAGCAGTGCAGTTATTTGCTCTGTGCTCCCAGATGCCCACAGACAGAGGGATATTGGAATCATGTCCACTGGATCATGTGTGTACAGCCTCAGTCCTTCTGGACCTGAGATTCCTCACAGCTCTGAGAATCAAATCAGCAGTCTATACTGACACATGAAAGGGGCCAAAAGAAAAGGCCAAAAAGGAAAACTACACAATGCCCCAGTGATATTTGTGCAAGTTGTTCTCGGCAGCACTTGTTTAGTTTAAAAGCAGACATGTCAAGCTTTCTATAGATATATCTCTCATGTCTCTTCGTTGAGTATTCACAGAGTTACAGTTCATTTTAATGACGTGTTTGTAATTGAAGATCAGCACAGACGAAGGCTGCAGACAGCACTCCTTGTTCCCTTTCGATACTTCACTCATACTGCGTATGGGGAAAAGCTCCTTTTTTCCTCGATACTGAAGCCTTTTTTCAATAACGCAGTGCAACTGCACTGCCATTGGTTTAATCTGTAAACTTTTTTAAACCAATGACAGCGCTGCGTAGCTGCGCGAGCCTGTGGCGATGCAGCGCGCCAAAGCCCGCCAGAATGGGCGGGGCGAATGGCTATATAAGCAGGCAATCGCCAGAGGAAATCAGATCTTACTCCTTCAGCGACGACTTCACTTCGTTGGATCTCTGCTGAACGCCTTCGCCTGGAACGAGCTCTCGCCGTCGAAGAGGCACCGCAGCGGACCAGCTGAGACCGCCGACCGCCTGCAGCGCCGGCGTACTCGCAGACAGCCGCTCTCAGCGCCGATCTCGGGCCGCCCGCTTCCCGCTTCCGGCCGCTTCTCAGCGATCTCCTGCCGCCATCCGGCGATCCTAAAAGAGCTTTTTCCAGCGGTTTTCACCGCTCTAAAAGAGCGTTTCTAACGCCGTTTTAACGGCGACGGCCATGCCGCGCCACAGCTGTGGCACATGCAGAGCCCCTCTGCATGAGGACGACGGCCATGGTGAGTGTGTTTTCTGCCTGGGTAAGCCCCATGCTGAGGCTGCACTCACTGAGACTTCATGCTGCTTTTGTGAAAGCATGAGTCTCGCCTCTCTGCGCTCGCGGATTGCTTTCTTTAATGAAAGTAATCCCGCCCCTCGCGCCCTCCCGTCTTTTTCCTCCCGCGAGCCGGCCAGGAAAAGACAGCGGGGAAGAGGGGCCCAGCGCCCAGATTTGGGTGAGCTCACGCCGGCTCAGCGCCCGCATGCCTCACCCTCTCCAATGAGAGAGCCGTCCCCTGTCCTCTTCTCACGCCCAGAGCAGCGTCCCTCGGCTGAAGCGAGCGACCTCGTCTCTTTTGGCGGATCGGAGGACGAGCCGCTTGACGACTCCATGTCACTCGCGGCTTCTGAAACGGAGGACTGGGCCGGCGATTCTGACCCCACCCACCTGCCGTCACTGGAGCCCATCGACGCCAGAGCTGGGATGGATGCCGAGCTTCTCCGCATCCTCTCCAAGGCTGTTGAGGAACTCCATTTGGAGTGGGCCCCCCCTGAAGAGCCGACACGCAGCAGGCTGGACGAGTGGTACCTGCCAGGACGCCGCCAGGCCCCCCGCCAGCGACCTGCCCCATTCTTCCCTGAGGTTCATGACGAGCTGACAAAGTCGTGGCGCGCCCCCTACTCGGCCCGCCTACGCACTTCCTCTGCAGCTCTCAGCTCAGTAGATGGCTCTCAGGAGAAGGGCTATGAGCAATTGCCGCCCCTGGATGAGGCCGTGGCTGCTCACCTCTGTCCCCCCGCGGCTGTGGGGTGGAAAAATAAGAGAGCCCTTCCTTCCAAGCCCTGCAGGACGACCTCTGCCATGGCTGGCAGGGCCTACACTTCTGCGGGCCAAGCCGCTTCATCTCTGCACACCATGGCCATATTGCAGGTGTTCCAGGCAAAGCTTCTCCGTTCCCTGGATGAGTCTAGCTGTAGTGAACCTGCTTTCCGTGACCTCCGCAGCGCCACT
This sequence comes from Carassius gibelio, assembly GCF_023724105.1. Classification (NCBI taxonomy): domain Eukaryota; kingdom Metazoa; phylum Chordata; class Actinopteri; order Cypriniformes; family Cyprinidae; genus Carassius; species Carassius gibelio. Next base: position 14,147,067 of record NC_068391.1, read on the forward strand.
GATTTGGCTCTGCGCGCCACGAAAGCCACGGCCCAGGCCATCGGACGATCCATGGCCAACCTGGTTGTGCTGGAGCGCCACCTCTGGCTCAACCTAACAGAGATTAAGGAGAGCGACAAAGTGGCCTTTCTCGATGCCCCAGTCTCTCCATGCGGCCTCTTCGGACCAGCGGTAGAAGGGTTTACAGAACGCTTCACTGCAGCACAGAAGTCGTCCCAAGCCATGCGACACTTCCTGCCCAAGCGCTCCACCTCTGCCCCGAGTCGCCCCAGGACTGCGCCGACTCAGCACCAGAGCAAACCTGCCCCTTCTACCCCCCAGGCGGCACCCCCTAAGGAGCAGCACCCAGCTCGCCCCACTAGGCGCGCTAAACCGCCTAGACGTCAGGGCCCCCGGCAAAGGATTGTGCTGGACCCGACGCCCTCTAAATCCTCCTGATCGTTGGGGAAGAAAGAGGAAGGGGCAAAGTCCCGCTGCGGCCGGACCACCCCAGAAGCTCTCTCGCCTGTCTGCTGTGCGACCTGGGCCCACTGTTGTTGCGTCCACGCAAAGCGCCGTTGTTATGGCGAACACAATAAATATTTCACATTTTCAAAAAGAGAGCACTTTTCCTCTTCCACACTCGTCGGTGTTCAGGCCCCTGATCAGCGGTCTGCCATCCGACACTATCCAGCCCCTTGTCACGCGGGCCGAGGCCTGGCAGGCCATCCCCGGAGTGTCCAAGTGGGTGTTGGGGATAATAAAACACGGATACTCACTGCAGTTCGCCCGAAGACCCCCGCTTTTTCGCGGAGTGATTCCCACCTCGGTAGAGCCGGACGATGCTCAGGTCCTCCGCACCGAAGTGATGACGCTGTTAAGGAAGGGAGCCATAGAGATAGTTCCTCCCTCAGACAGCGGGTCGGGGTTCTACAGCCGTTATTTCCTTGTCCCCAAGAAAGATGGCGGTCTCAGACCCATCTTAGACCTCAGACATCTGAACCTTTCCCTCATGAAACGGAAGTTCAAGATGTTGACACTGAAGCAGATCCTCACGCAGATTTGCCCCGAGGACTGGTTCTTCTCGCTGGACCTGAAAGATGCTTACTTTCACATCCAGATAGCCCCCCATCACAGACGATTCTTGAGGTTCGCGTTCGAGGGTGTGGCTTACCAATATACAGTCCTTCCCTTTGGGCTGTCTCTAGCTCCCCGCACTTTCACGAAGTGCATGAACGAGGCGCTCTCCCCTCTGAGACAGATGGGAATTCGCATTCTGAACTATCTCGACGACTGGCTCATTCTAGCCCAGTCACGAACCGAGCTAGACCACAACAGATCCATGCTCCTGAGCCACTTACAGTGCCTAGGACTCAGGGTCAATTTCGCCAAGAGCTCACTGCTCCCCAGCCAACGTATTACGTTCCTGGGAGCAGTTTTCGACTCCGTCAATATGAGGGCGGTCATATCACCAGAGCGCGCTCTTGTACTTCAGCAGCTCGCGGCCTCTGTCAAGAACAAAGCCTGTTTCCCTCTGAAGTTCTTTCAGAGGATGCTAGGGCTGATGGCTTCCGCCTCCCCAGTTTTACAGCTCGGCCTCCTACGAATGCGGCCCTTGCAGTACTGGCTGAAACTCCGGGTCCCACCTCATGCTTGGCGGCACGGCCGCTTTCGCATCAGGGTCAACCAGGCCTGTCTAGCAGCCCTGGAGCCTTGGATGAACCCTGTTTGGTTCAGTCGTGGAGTACCCCTACAGGCGGTTTCCAGAAGGACGGTACTCTCAACAGATGCGTCCAACCTGGGTTGGGGTGCTCTGTGCGAGGGCAGACCAGCCTTCGGCTCGTGGTCGCACGAAGAAAGCCATCTTCATATCAACTGCCTCGAGATGCTGGCAGTGGAACGAGCCCTTCAATCCTTTCAGGCAATCTTGGAAGGGCGCCACATCCTAGTCCAGTCGGACAGCATGACAGTGGTGTCCTACATAAATCACCAAGGCGGCCTTTCGTCCAGCCGCCTCTGCGCACTGGCAAAGCGCCTCTTGGAATGGGCATTACCCAGGTTGCGATCGCTCAAGGCGACACACATACCTGGCAAGACGAATCTGGGAGCAGACATGCTTTCACGGAGCAATGTCCCCTCGGACGAGTGGATGCTCCATCCCCAGACAGTTCTCAAAATCTGGGAGATTTTCGGGAAGGCAGAGGTCGACCTCTTCGCCTCAGAAAGCAACTCTCATTGCCCAACTTATTTTTCAAAGGAAACAGATGCACTGGCCCACAACTGGCCCAGCCTCCTTCTTTATGCTTTCCCCCCGATTGCTCTGATCCCTCAGGTCATCAGACGAGTCAGGGAAGACAGACACAGAGTCCTCCTAGTGGCCCCACTCTGGAGGACCCAAGTTTGGTCCTCGGAGCTTTTCAGGCTTTCCATGAAAGCCCCATGGCCGATCCCCCTGAGGCGGGACCTCCTCTCTCAGGCGAACAGGACAATCTGGCATCCACAGCCAGAACTCTGGGCTCTGCATGTATGGTCCCTCGATGGGAGCCTCTGAGCCTCCCCGGGGACGTACTACACACCATTGCTCAGGCAAGAGCCCCGTCTACAAGACGCCTCTATGCCCAAAAATGGTCAGTCTTTGTTGACTGGTGCTTAGCACAAAACAAAGACCCTGTTGAGTGTGATGTATCTCCGATACTGTCATTTCTCCAGGAGCGTCTAGAAAAGGGTCTCACCCCTTCCACACTCAAAGTGTACGTAGCAGCCATTGCAGCATTTCATGCTCCTATTGCTGGCCAATCAGTGGGTCGACACAGCCTCATTGTGCATTTCCTGAGAGGTGCTAGGCGGTTGAAGCCCCCACGCCCTCTTACCGTTCCCACTTGGGACCTTCACACGGTCCTTGGAGCACTCAAAGGACCTCCCTTTGAACCGCTGCGGTCAGCTGACCTTCGGCCCCTAACGCTCAAAACCGCTCTGCTACTTGCTCTAGCATCGGTCAAGCGTGTTGGCGATTTGCAGGCCCTCTCGGTGAGCCCTGCATGCCTTGAGTTTGGGCCCAATGACTCTAAGGTCATTTTAAAACCCAGGCATGGCTACGTACCTAAAGTGCTCTCGACGCCATTCAGAGCACAGGTAATTTCCCTCTCAGCTCTGCCTCCGTTGTCAGGTGAGCGGGAGCTGGATTTACTCTGCCCAGTGAGGGCTTTGAGAATTTACATTGAGCGGTCTCAGCCGTTCAGGCAATCTGACCAGCTTTTTGTCTGCTTTGGTGACCGCACCAAAGGGTCTTCGGTCTCAAAGCAACGCCTCTCGCGTTGGATAGTTGAAGCTATCGCTCTATGTTACTCCTCTATGGGCCTTGAGTGCCCCATAGGAGTTAGAGCCCACTCTACTAGAGGGGTGGCCTCTTCATGGGCCTGGTCTAGTGGTGTCTCTATCAAGGACATCTGTGAGGCGGCCGGCTGGTCCTCGCCGTCCACTTTTGTCAGGTTCTATAACTTGGATATCCCGACCTTGCATGCTCGGGTTCTTTCGGTTTGATACGACAGCCTCTAGCAGACTCTGTCATCATACCACCTCCAGGGAGCTAGCTCCCTCTCAGCAGTGTAGCGTCAAGGGTTCGATGGCTCCGGCCCTCTCACTTATCCTCTGGACCCCAGGGTGTTCAAGTTAAGTCTTGTCGTTCCCTACCGTGGCACGGCGCGGTTGAATTCGTTCCCCATACGCAGTATGAGTGAAGTATCGAAAGGGAACGTACTCGGTTACGAACGTAACCTCGGTTCCCTGAGATACGGAACGAGTACTGCGTTATATGCCGTGCCACGAGGCTGCGGGTTCAGTGTCGTCGCTTCAGTCGTATGACCTGATTTCCTCTGGCGATTGCCTGCTTATATAGCCATTCGCCCCGCCCATTCTGGCGGGCTTTGGCGCGCTGCATCGCCACAGGCTCGCGCAGCTACGCAGCGCTGTCATTGGTTTAAAAAAGTTTACAGATTAAACCAATGGCAGTGCAGTTGCACTGCGTTATTGAAAAAAGGCTTCAGTATCGAGGAAAAAAGGAGCTTTTCCCCATACGCAGTACTCGTTCCGTATCTCAGGGAACCGAGGTTACGTTCGTAACCGAGTACGTTTGTTATCTTTATTTTATAAGTGCACAAAGTTTTGTTGTTATTATGTCTGCATCCAAAAAAAAGTAGACCCTTTACAGATTCGATTGATGTATTGCTCTTATCTGTACGATTAAAACTGAAAGTGTAATTTAAGTTATTTTCGGGGCTATCAGGAGAAAATGACTCATAACGCATATCCGCGTTAATCGACTCCAGAGGGTTAAGGGATGCTGCAATAATGTGTTAATGAACATTACTGCAGCAAGCATACAGCACAAAATAATAATGAAAGAAATAGCTAATTTTCCTTTGTCTTTGTGCTAGTAGATTTAGAATACCATGTACATTTTATCCAACCACAGGTTTGTGTAATCATAAAATCAATATATTCGATCCTTTAAGGTCTGCTTCTCTTGTTAACATTCATGTTAAACTTTTCGGACAGACGGACGTATATTTAAAAAAAAAAAAAAAAAAAAAAAATCTTACTCCAAACTTCTGAATGGTAGTGTATCACAGTTTTCATAAAAATATTAAGCATTGCAATTGTGATAACACTGATAATAAAAAGAAATGTTTCTTGATCACCAAATGAGCATATTAGAATGATTTCTGAAGGATCATGTGCCATTGAAAACTGGAGTGATGACACTTAAAACTCAAGAATAAATTACCTCTTAAAATATTATATTCAAACTGTTTTTTTTTTTTTTTTTTTTTTTTTTTTTTTTACTTTGGGAGCATAAGAGACTGGCAAAACTCAAACATTTTGCCTGCAGGTTTTAGCCAAAGACTTTTTGGCTACAAAAATTTGACTACGGACCTTGTATATTCCATAAAAGAATGTCATTTATTGAACCAACTTATTCCAATATTTAAATACACATCAGAAATGGACCATTGTGACATATTTAATTTTAACTTCAATATTTTAATAACGCATAGCATAATCAGCCCAGACTCATTTCCTAGCTATTTCATAACACAAAAGTAAATCAAGTCTGTTTAAATATACAGAACGTAGTGTGAAACACGTACTCATCTTTAGTGTTTGGAGAGTGATTAACCTTTTAGATAAGCTTGCCTGCCAGTCAGGGCACTGTGCTCATCAAGGTAAATGTGAACACCCATCATTTGCGCTTCATTAAGTCCATGCATTCAGCCAAACCCAGACAATTCTGACACTTCAAATAACTTGGAGAACTCCTACAGAAACCAAGTAAAGGTCTCTCTTGTTTCAGTGGTGCAGAAAAATAGAACCATATAAAATTGGTTTATATCAGATTTAACTTCCTGTTGGCATGAACAAATATTCTGGTAACAATACTATTAAATTTAATTTTAAAAAGGGGGCAGACGTTATTTCTAGCAGTCAAAATCTGCAAGGAAACTGACGCAGTCTACTTAACATTCTTTTCAGCCACTCACTTGTTTTGCAACACAATATTTGCTTCTCTCCTACAAAACCATTCCACGGGTGCCAGGGTGTATTATCCTCCTACATTACGCAGGATAAACCACGCCGGATTTACACTTATTTTCCCACTGTGTGGAAGTAGACCTTGAGACTTGATAAGCAAGCTCTGTGGGTTAAGAACATCCTGCACATTTCAAATAGGAGCAGCAAATATTATGTGCTGAAGCAAAATTAAAATAAGATGCGAGAACAACCAAATAGGATAGAAGTACTAAATAAGCCCTGTAAGTATTATTGTGGGACCTGCTATTTACAGTATGAAAAAGCAATCTGAAAAAGCCGGGCAAGCAAGATTTAATTGAAACCAAAGTCCAGGAATACATTTTTTTTTATTATTATTGGTTGTTTTCCAAAGCTGCAAATGAAATTCCTTTTATGGTGTGGACCAATATCACTCTGGGCTCTCAGCCATAACCATAAATAAGCCACACGACATTTGAAAGAGTAAATATGAAAAAAATATTAACTTTTTTTTTCTGTAGGCATTTTCTGATGTCTAATCACAAGGGAAGCAAACAAATTAACAAAACGTACTTTCACCTGAACACAAGTGTTTTATCGAAGAACTTCTCTAGATTACCGTATTACCTTGGTTAATCAAATCTAAATGGGGTTTTAAGTCGACAGTGTGGATGGAAATCAAATGAAGACTTGTACCCTGCAGTCAAGCTAAACACCTAGCTCTGAAATATTAGCAATTTCCTGTAATTGTTGAATCCCGGCAGTGAATTACTCACAGTGTGTGTCACTTCGGCGAGGGACTGGACTTCCCTCTGACAGGCGTTTATGAAGTTGCAGGCGTCCAATTTGATATTTGAAACTGTTGGACAATTCTGAGTTAAAGATGGTTTACCATTTATACTAATGTGACATCTCAGCTGGCTTTCCATCAGTTAAAGCAGTATGTCAATATTTGGATGCTACGATGCTTTAATTTCAGGTTTTATACTCTAAGTTGATTCCCTCAAGCAATGTCTCTTTGGTACTATTCTGAGCAGCAACACTAACTCAGCCAATGGCATGAATTGGGGGCATGGCTTTCTATAAACAAATATATATTAACACATAACACAGTTAACAAAACCCCATTCAGATTTGGGCTAAATCTGTTTGAAAGTCATTATTTTATTTTATTATGCTAGTGGTACCACAATTACACACTTTACACTTAGACTGGGAAACATCAGTGAGAAAATACAAGCTCTACCTTGTTTACTGAGGTGTTTTCCTTATGAGGTGAAAACTAATTTAAAGTCTTCATTCTTTTCTTTTCTTTCCTCTTTTTTTGGCAGTGCGACATCTTTAAGCTTCACCTTAGACAATAAAATAATTCATTGTTGCTTTGCAAAAAGAAATGCGTCAAGCACCGCAGCTGTCTCTGTCACTCGTGTTTAGCTGCAAGCTCGCATAATGATATCTGCCTCACATCTAGTTGCAAAAATAAAAACGTTTTGCTATGGAATCAAGGAAACGCTTGCTAAAAAGTAAAAAGAGGGTTCAGATTACGCTTTATAAAACGCATATTTACCAGGAATGAGTAAATGCTACTGTAAACAATTGGGCCTCTTGAGGTTTCTGATGTACAGCATTGCTGCAGAACTGTAAGCCATATAACTTATTAAACCTCAAGATCCAGGGTGTCCTATTTTTGTTGGCAGCTTCGATAAACAAATCAGTTCATTCCCACTAGGGCTCTGTACGTGCACCAGAACCCACCACCCTCAATTCAAAACACAGTCACAAACCCATCAGAACTCCATGTGCAATGGAAGGACAGAACATGCAGTATCTTATTAAAAAGACCTGGAAAGGGAGCTGAATAATTGATGTGAAGATATAAACACCTTTTTTTAAAATAAATAAATACATAAACATATCACATATGTTTAAAATAAAGGTGAAAATGAACTCTAACACCTCATGTATAACAGATTTAAGTCACTCAGGAGATGCCAAGCTGCCAAAAAGTTTGACTGATAAGTAGTAGGCCAGGGATTTGCAAATATACATATTTTCATAATATTTTTTAAGTCCCACAGTTGTCTGCATGACTATTTGACTAGTTGGTCAGTATAATTTGGCTGCTTTACCTTTTTATCCTCTATTCAGATGCATTTCTTAAAAGGACAATTCTCTCAAAAATGAAAGGAATCATTTACTCACCATCACATTTTTCCAAACCTATACAACTGTGAGGAACATAAAAGATGATTATGATAAAAAAAATATATATTTATTTTTCTTTTTTTGGCAACTAAAACAGTTTGGTTACAAACGTTCATTAAAATATGAAGAGTTCAGATGCAAAAGCCTCTAAGTGCCATCTGAAATCTTCATTTAAAATTAGGATTTTTTTCAAGCTCCTATGCTTTGGTTGAGTCATTTTACTTTAATGACAATGTGCAGGTCCTTTTCCAGGCTATTGAAGTGAAATAACTGAACATAAATATAGGAGCCTGATAAAATCCTAATTTTAGATGCAAATTTCAGATGGCATTTAGAGGCTTTTGCATCTGAACTCTTCCTATATTCTTTTGTGTTCCACAGAAAAAGAAACAAACATGAAGGTGTGTATATTTTGACTGAATTTTAATTTTTGGGTGAACGCCTGTACTGTATCTCTTGAAGGGGCATTCACATAGGATGCATTCTTATGTTCAAAAGCAGCTGTGATGGAGTGCAACCACATGGTATCTAATACAGTATTCTTCATTTTAAAAGCTGAAAAGTTTCAAATTTGACTTTCCATCTTTAACATGCACTGTTTATTGCACAAGGCAACAATCTGAGATGCAACACGATGCCAAGAAAAGGCAGACATGTGTAAATGCCTGTATCAGTGTGTAGAAAGAAAAAAAAGTTATTATCTAAAAATGTTTCACTGTACAAAACTACAATAATTCATAATAATATTGTTTTGACATCTGTAGCAATGTTAATGTTGCAGTGATGCTATACATAAAAAGGGATGGATTCAGAGATGCACATTCACATTACGGGTAACATTTTACTATAAGGTCCCGTTAGTTAACGTTATTTAATGTGTTAACTAAGATTTCCAATGAGCAATACATTTGTTACAGTATTTATCAATCTTTGTTAATGTTAGTTATAAAAATACTGTTCACTCTTGTGTACTCGGGTGCATTAGATAAAACAGACATATACAACCTTTGATTTGAATAATGTATTAGTAAATGATGAAATTAACTTTAAGACAAGAAGTATTTTTCACTGTATGCTTATGTGAAGTAATGTAGTTAACTAATGTTAAAAAATGGTTTCAGCATGCTAAAAACCCTATCTCTAAATTCAACCCCTTAAAAGCATTAGAAAAGAAAAATCCACATTAACTAGTCGAGTACACTAATCAATTAGTACTATTACTACTACTGCAATTGATGTTGTCTTTGAGTATTTTGTTAGTGGCATTCTACATAGAAGTAGACGTTTTCTCCAAAAAAAACTAATGGAGTCTGAAAAGAGAAGGTGTGGAGAAAAAGCATATGTGAAAGCATAACAATGCTCAACTCCCTACACAATCTCATTTAGCCATCAGTTATCAGTTAGTTTCCAGCTTAAATGGGTTGTGAATCCAGAGTGATTTCTGCAATTGAGCACACTAACAATCTACACTATCACACAGCTGATGCACTGCACAAGATTAATGAAAGATGCCATTTCCAGGAAACACACAGCAAATGTAACAACCAGAAATCTCAGTAATGTGGCTCTAAGCGTGTAGGGTACAATGGCATATACGTGAAATGTCTATATTATAATAGATGACATTCTGCACATTAAGAATATCATGTGTCAGACCTATTAGATTAGCTTTATCTCTATGAAAAGAGGTATAAATGGGAATATACTCTTGAATATAAACTAATTTATAAAAATGAAAGCCTATTCTCATTAACACAAAACAAAGTGCTTCTAATATTATTTGGTAATATCTGCAAAGAAGAGAAAGAACTGACAACCTTTCAAAGAGGTAAAAGCTTGTTTGGATTAATGAAAGTTCCTTTAAAGAAGCGCTATATTAGAGATGAGACAGTAGCAGGCATAGAAACCCAATTCAGAGAACATTTAGAGAGCTCTACAGATGTCAACTCAATAATGCTCCAGCCTTTCCAAAAGACTTACTGGCAGACAACCCTGAGATGTCTTGTAATCAGCTCTGACACACATTTAATGGCCAGAGAAAGAGAGTTGGTGAATAGAGGAAAGATATAAGGTCTTTGCAAATCATAAGAGCATCGAAAATCAAAATGTAAATGTAAAATAATTGTACCGAATCATTTTCAGAACAAGTACAACATATTAAATGTAGAATTGGTATCACATTGAATCTGTCTTGTTGTTATCTGATTAAACGGGTCTTTGTCATGTAACTGAATAAAGCAGAGCTCGCACACTGTTGTTAAACCCTGTTAGAGCTCCGGGAGCTTGTATTGTTTTAAATGGAGCATTTGGTTTCATGCTGTACATTATTATTTATGGAATCAAAGCAGAGACTCTGCCTCAAGCTAAGGCTAAGATATTAAAACCTACATGTTTCATACACTAAGCGAGCATGTATAATGGGGACTTGTGAATGTGAATATCCAATTATTGTTGCCGGCACAAAAATAAAAAAATAAAATTTTACACCTACTTGCTGGATAATTCAATTTAGTCTATTATATATGTTAATCATTATAATTTCATTACTCATATCTGCCTTAAGATTATTAACATTTAGCTCACATTTTTAATGTTTGTTTTATATTATATATATATATATATATATATATATATATATATATATATATATATATTTTTTTTTTTTTTTTTTCATTTCATTTTATTATTGTAGATATTGATTTTTTATCATTATTTAACTATATGCACACTTTTTTTTGTTCTTTTTGTAAAGCTCGAAATCTTGTACACTGAAATTAGTATTATAATTTCTTGAAATGTGCAAATATAGTTACTCTTCTCATTATCAGAATGCATGACCAAAGCAGAATTACAATGGTTTAAAGCGAGCACATGTAATGGTGTATAAGTGTATATCATACAGAAATTACAACATCCACATTCATGAAAACGTAAAGAAAATATGTAATTCACTCACCTTCAATTTGCAAGAGTAGCAGAAATCACAGCAGGGGACCACATGAAAGAAAAGAAGAAAGAGAAGAAAATATTTAACTCAAGAGTGAAAATCTCAATGTTAAATTGTATAAAATATAAATAAGTTATACATATACTGTACACACACCCATAAATACATCCAAGTACAAAACTATTTTTCAACGTTATTACTTATCACTGTTAATGGTGGTCAAATGAATCAAATAAATCAAATAAAGGTGGATGCATGAGCCTGCATTAATAAGAAAACAAAGTAAACACCTTACAGCACAGTAACAGTCTCATGAGCAGCGTTTAATTGCACTCTTTTGTCCAGGACATGAATGAGAATTTATAGGTTGATTTAGTTAATGCGCATAATTATTAAACATAAGCATAAAGTTATTATAAATGGCAAGATCTTCTGTGTTCACCCCCACCCTAGAAGCAACCAGGAAAACAAGTGTTCGGATGTGTATTTTGTGTGTCTATATGGAAAAGTGCATATTTGAGGCCTTTTTCCACAGGTCTGAAATCCGCATTTCAGCAAAGGCTTCTTGGGCTCTTGAAAGTGGTATTTGTTTCAGCTGATGTTGCGTTTTTGTGCTGCGCTGTGTTTCCTAAATGGGTCATCCAAAACAGAAGAGGGGAGGAGCGTGGCGTCTTCTCCCCCGCCCACTCCTTTCTCTCGTTCTATCTCTCTCTCTTCGGATATAGAGGGCTAATTAGGCATCCCAGCTCAACTTCTCCTCAGAGTCTTCTGTGCACTGCCTTGCTTGTCTCTATCCCGCTCAGTCATGAATAATTACTCTTTCGCTGGGATCTCCAGTCCTGCTTGACGGCAGGGGCGGAGACGCAGCCAATGAGCTTACTGGATTTCTTTAAAAAAATCCCCTTCCTGTCTCTGCAGTGAAGCTGTGAGTTTTCATCATGTCACTTTAACACACGCACACACAATGTCCATCTGACTTGCCTTTGTTGACTTCCTGCGCGAACCTTAAAATGCACGTCTGGCTTTGAACGCCATTCTCAGAGAGCTGCTTAAACTGTGACGCTGTCTCCCCTGTCAAAACAAGCTTGGGATGCCGAACGTCTTAAAGTAGCGAGGCTGCAGCCAGAACAGGTTGCTCATCGTGCTTTGCAGGTCGGCCCCCGCTGTTGTTCAGCAAACAGAGTTGTCAGCACAGTGTTGGCTTTTTCGTTCTCGCGGGACACACTGCTGTACTGTTCACCACCACCGAGGCACATTAGAATTTGATTTTGAAACAGACACATAGTGATGAAAACCAAAACTGAAAAACACAGGCTAATTTCTCTTAATATTTTAGCAACATTATGTATTTTTTCAAGTGGTTTTACTTGTTATAATTCAAGTTTGTCACTGGTACAATATTGTGGATTGCTTCTAAGTACACAAGGAAAATGCATAAACTAACTGAACACATTACTTAAAACAACTTCAGGATTGACTGGATTATTTTAGTTTAGTTTAGTGAACATATGAACGTTTTCACTCTCAGAAAATAAAGTACATAATTTAGGGGTAAAATGGCTTGTCACTGGGGCTTTACCCTCAATGGTACAGCTTTTGTACCATTGACATAGGCTTGGGAACATATATGTACCTTTTTGACCCTCAAAAAGATACATACATGTACCTTGAGGTCCAATAATAAGCCCTGTGGGGTACGTTAGTGCAGATTTGTGCCTTGGGGGACAGAAATGGACTCCTACTCTACCCCTATTTCTGACAGTGTATGAAGGTCAAACTATTTATAATTTTTTATAGTTACTACTTTTCATCAAGGGCTCTTCAGGTATTAATTTAATTGTATTGCATTTGTCCCAGACCAAGACCCAGATTTGTTGTGTGCAAATAATCTCTATCAATTTTTACATTATGACTGACCTACAGTTCTTGCCTCATTACCAACACACCAAGAAAAATATCTGTAACACTTTACTTTAAGGACCTATTTTCACTATAAACTAACATGCATATTACTAGCATTTTGCCTGTTTATTAGTACTTATAAAGCACCTATTAATGCCTCATCTACATAAACATATTTTAGCTTATTCTTAATCATATATTCAGCTAACACATACCATTATTGATTTGGTCTTTAGTACCAATCTGTGGATCCGTCTCACTAACATAAGTGTAAAACAACATTTGCCCCTCTGATTCTTTATTTTTAGAACAGAGTGGAGCACAATTATGAAGCCATAATCCAGTAATGATGATGAGCGTTCTGTTTCTGATATGTGTGCAGTAGACCAATCAGAACAGAGTAGCAGCCTCATACAAAGGAGGGGTTTGGAAAGATGAACCTTAAACAAATCATTAGAGAGTCATTGAGAAATAATATAAAATTAAATGCATATTATAAGAAAATTAAATTGTTTTTTGGCCTTGCATGCATGCATGTAAACCTGTTGTTGGGGACTCCCAAAATCATATTATGAACCTTTGAAATAGCAGAATTGGGGGACTTTAATAAACATATGCAGTACACAGTGGTCGAATTGTAAAAATATTTCAATGGGGATGGTGTGGTTATATAAAATTAGCTACAGGCAGTGTTCTGTACCGCCTGTAGCTTAATTGCTTGAATTATAAAGGCATTCTAACTGTATTCTAACAGGCTTAATCACGCAGTGAATGCTTTTGGACTCTCAAGACGTGTTTTTATTTGTTTTTTTATTTGGAGTCTGTAACTCGATAATGTCAGCTCTCTTATCATCTCTCAATCCCCTTACATTCACACATACAGCACAATAACATAATGTCGGAAATGTCATTAAATTATAATGAAGGAATACATTTTCTGTTGTCTTCTTTTTAAAGAACTTCAAAAGTTGTGCTTGAACCATTTTACACGTACCGAGTTCTGATTGGTCAATCACTGCTATTTAGTTTGTGAATTATAATAAGTAGAGAAATGTAACATTTCATTTGCATAAGTTTAACATAATGCACATTAGAAATTGTTATAAATTATTGTGGTTTTTACCAAGGGGATGCTTTTTGTCATTTTTTTTCAAACAGGTGGATGCCATCCCCCCTCAATTCGAGCCCTGACAGTACATGTATTGCTCATGGTTAGTTAATGGATTAATTAATGTTGACTAATGGGACCTTACTGTAAAGTGTTACCAAATATTCTTATTGTGCATTATTTAAAATCAAGCGGTCCTGTAATTTTATAGAATCATGCAAAAATTGTGAAATCAGTTATGTGTTTGTCATACATAAATGCTAGCTATAAAATTAGCCTTTGCAAGACAAAGGAGTCTGCCATTTTACTGCAAGAATGTTTCAAATGTCATTTTCATCACTGTCATTTTTACCACCAAAAAAACAAACAAACTAAAACTAAACGCAATACATCATTTGCGATGTGGTGGAAATGACACACTGGCTTTCAGGATTTTCAGAACAAATGACGGAATATGTGTGAAAGTGTGAGTGTGAAATTTGAAGAGAGTTGCATGTCACATCAACTGTAAACTTTTCCATCAATATATCATGCATCCTTATCAACATTTACATTAGACTGAACCAAATCTGAATCTGAAAGTTTTTATTTTTTCATGATATAACGGTTACTGTTCATATATTCAACCTGTTTTCTCTTTTGCAAAAAAACAAAAAACAAAACCGAAAGTGGCATTTCTGTTCTGAATATTTTTCAGTCTAATAATTGGCAGCGCATCCCTAAAATTATTGCAAATACGTTTTTAAGCCCCCTCTTAATAAACAAGCGTGTTTTAATAGCCGCTGAGTATGGATGTCACAGGATGTGCTCTTCTCAGCTGCCCTAATGCTTTCTGACTCAACCAGTTGGCTCCAGATCCTTTGACCTCACCCCAGGCCCTTTCGCTGGCTTTCAAATTAGTTTCAAAATTAGTATGCTATTTTTTCCACCTGTGCTATTTTCTCCTCCTGTTATGCTTTTGTCAGGTCTTATTGTGTCCTCTGGGAACAATTTCTTCAGCTGTAAAAGGCTCATCCCCTGGGGCAGCTTTTTCGAGCCTCTGTTGGTCAGAGGACACACTAAACTGCTTGAACGTCCACCGACGTGTGACGAATCTGCAGCCAAGGGTTTATCGTGACTTGAAAGAATGAAACAGTGCTAATGAGTTAAGCAGCCATGCTTAGCCCAAGCCATCAGTTATTGGCGGGTATCTCTGTGACGTTGTGATTCGATGGAGAAAGAGCGCTAGAAAAACAGTCTTGCTGCAAAGAGAGAAATACTACAGTAAGTGCTTGCCACAAAAAGCTCTTCTGCGCCGCCCGTCCTCCCCTGGATGGGAGAACCAATTTGGAGCCCTAGCCATTTTTCACCGTGCTCAGATGAAACAATCTTGCTTTTTACCCATGCCTGGAGTGTGCTTCAAAATGGCTAAAGATGAAAATGGCAGGTTTCACATGGGCACTCTGCCCTACTTCCTAACAGCAGCCCGTGTGAAATACTTTTTTCTGACACGGATAGCCTTATTCCGGCTTCATTCCTCCAGGTTGCCGCACGGCCAAGGGAAGCAGCCTGCCACTAGCATGACAAAATGCATTAGCACACCATGAAGAACACATTACTCCAAACAGCTTAGGCTTTGTTCACTCTGCCATAGTAATGACTTAAGACATATGAGAGTAGTTAGTCATTGTGGAAGAGATTCTGTTCCTGCCCATCAACATCTTGCCGCTTTGCTAAACCCCTAAGCCGCGTCCGAAACCATTCACTCGTCCCCTCATTTACCATTCAAAATATAGTGAATGCCACATCTGCATGACAATGTGTAAATTCAGACAGACAGTACATAGACAGTACTGCACTTTGTGTATGACATTACAGTCACTTAGTCAAAGCCCAGTATAATTTTTGTCTAAAGAAGCCTAAAATCGATTTAAAGTAACTTTTCTATTTTGATATTTATATATTCAATTTATTCTTGTGGTGCAAAGCTGAATTTTCAGCAGCCTTTGCTCCATTTATCAGCCTCACTTGATCCTGCAAAATTCATTCTTACATAAGATATACATATGCACTCTAACATGATACATAAATGCATGTTTCAAACTCCAAAAGACAAAAAGACTGAATAAAAATTTGTCAATGACAATTAAAACAATCTGTTATTGTAGATTTGTCAATTTGTATTTCTGGATAAAGAGCATAAATAATTGGATCACTTGTTATACAAAAAAAAAAAAAAAAAAAAAGAAAAAGAAAAAGACACAGTATACTATGAAGGAGGATACAGTGAAAATAAGGTAAGCCTACAAGATGTGTTGACTGCACTATATATAATTCAAAGGCAGTGTAATGATGCACAAAGTTTTATTCATTTCTTTATTTTTTTAATAAAGCAAGACTTAAGTGAAAAAACTAAAAATAAGGCAAAAATTTAACAAATTGTAACTATCCTCAGTATATTAGCCAAGTTTATTTTTGTTGTTGTTTTAGAGATAAATATATTTTCGATTAGAAACATCTTTCTATTGTTTCTATAGAAGTGGACACCATAATAGATGTTTTTTATACACAAACCTCAATTACTCAAATTATTAATAAACAAAATAAGTAAATAATAATAATAAAAATTATAAAAGCAAACGTTTAGCTAATTTAGGGAAAATCACTTGGTCTAAAATGTGTTTCAGTGTAGATTCAAAATGGTTTATATTTCCTTATACTCAAAAAAACACTGATCTCCACAGTGGTTTCATGCCTCTTTTCTTTTTCCTTTCATGCATTAAAAGAAATTGCACTGCAGCCTCTTCTCTGCCTTTCTTTTTCCACAGTGTGCCAGGACTTGTGTAGTTTTTTATTAACAGGCTGTCCTGTCTTGAAATAAATCGGTGACATAAATGTCACTGAATGCCACCAGCATAAAAATCAGCCCAGTGTTTTTGAATCCCGGCACAGCATGGCACACATATGCTACGGTACTGGGGCAAATTTGATGTGATGCACGTCCACTCTTTTAAAGGACACGCAATACACCATCATCTGTGACAGGAAGCCAAGCACACGGAAACCAAATGTACTCAAAGATGAAATACATACAGTTGCGGGAAAAATATGTGAACACTTGACCTATAATTATCCGGATTTCAGCATAAAATGTGATCTGATCTAATCTTCAAACTACTGTACATGTGCAATAATACAAGTCTTTATGGAACGTACTGCCTCAATGTTCACTGTGAAGGGTGGAAAAAATATGTGAACCCTAAATTTAATAACAGCTTGATCCAGCTTTGGGTGCAGTAACCTCCAGATGTGTCCAGTAATTGTGGATCAGACCTGCACAACGGTCAGGAGGGATTGTGCACCTTACGGTTCTGCAGTATACTTCTGACATTTGGTGCGAATCGCCCTCTTGGGGTCATGCCAAAGCATCTAATTCGGGTTGAGGTCAGCACTCTGACATGGCCACTCCAGAAGGCGTATTTTTCTTTTGTTGAATCTGATTTACTCCAGTGCTTTGGGTCACTGTCCTGTTGCATCACTCAGTCTCAGTTCAGCTTCGAATGGCAGACAGACAAACTTACATTCTCCAGCAAAATGTCTTGATTATCTCTCCAACTTGTTTGTACTGTATGTTTTCGTTCTCCACATAGTGTTTTCCTTTCCTGTCACCCGTCCACAGAACATTTTGCCAGTGGCGCTGAGGAATATCCAGGTGTTCTATTGCCAGCTAGTCACAGCATCTTGCACAAACAGATGTTTTTTCTACTATTTGATGTAGTCATAATGTGTTTCTTTGCACTATGGCCGCTTCCGTCTAGACGTCAGTCCTGTGCTGCACTGCCATCTCAACAGAGAGCAACAGTCAGGTTCCGGAATTAAAAACACTATTCATTTTCTCCATAGGGAAATTAAGTTTTAACAATAACTGATAAACCTTGAAAGAAAGACCAAATGTGAGGTCCTAGGTTATTAATCAATGGTATATATTTTTTTTGTTCACATTAATCAAGAGGGTCAAAAGGGTCTTTTTCTATTGGTTACCTATATGTTCCGTTATTATATTATGTTCCGTAAAAGAAAGTGCATTCAACTGCATTTTACAGGCTACTTTATGTTTGTCAACAGTCAACTGAAAGTGATGTGAAATGTAGCCAAGTATGGTGTTTCATACTCAGAAATTGTGCTCTGCATTTATCCCATCCAAGTACACACACACACACACACACACACCGTGAACACACACGGAGCAGAGGGATGCCATTTTTGTTGCGGTGCCCGGTGGGAGAAGTTAGTTCAGTGCTTATAGTCTTTTATATGCATTTCATACTTTTTGTTTAAAATAAACGTTTTTAATACTGCGATTTGCCTTGTAGATGTCTGGTTTGGTTCATGGTTGATAATGCTTTAAAGAAGACTTTTTTCAAATCCCTGTGGGAAGAATGAATGGGAAAGAAACATTTTTTTTTGAGAGCTTGTGGAGACTTCAAGTGGAATATGGTTTGGTTCAGGGGACATGAGTCACATTTAAATCCCACAGATGAGAACACGGTTGAAGAAATGGGATCAAAGCGCTTTAAGAGGATCCTTAAGGAAAATACAATCTTCACAGGTCTGCTCTCATAACATCTTCCAGATTGCACTGGACAGTTGGATAATTCTTAATTGGTCTCATGCTGGACAAATGAGATTCTGCAAGTTATGACATTTTCAGTTTGAGGGATGATTTACAAAACAAATGTGACACATATAAACCAAACCAGTGTCTTGTTCTCAAACCACACACAGTCTGGTTCAATGCAAAAGATTTTGAACAGCCTGCAGAAAGCTGAATTAAATTACATTTATTATGTTTGTTTACTTTTTCTATCGACCACGGCATCAAATTACGTAGAAAATCATTATAACGAAGCATATATCCTGACAAGCAGTGTAATCGAACATATTTTTGACATTTTAAAGGGGTCTGGATTGCAGAGGTGGGTGCATTTGCATCCTTACTTGATTTGTGTAATTCCTTTAGTGACTTGAGCACCGAAACAATGCAGACAGCGTGTTCAAATGATATGGTTTAATTTTAATTTTACACACACAACATGATCCTGGATCAAGAACATTGAAATCAAGCAACAAATACCCTCTGATCTGAGGGTAAGGGTTAGGGCTGTGACTGGCTGATAGGTGTGTTTTACCAGAAACATGTCCTACTTATATCGCATTGTTTGGGCTTGTGCATTGGGAGAATCCACAAATATATTCCCAGCGTTTTGCATAACCGCAGGCTATTGCTTCCACCATTAATGTTTAGCATCTCTTTGAAGAGCAAAGTGAATGTACTGTCTCCTGCAAGGGTTATAAGTTCCTGCTTCTTGCCACTGAAGGTGGAGACGGCTTGGGCCGTGAAACACAATAGGATTGAGCTCGCCGGAGTAAGTGAAGACAGAGGATCTCGATTAACAAGTGTCCTCTCTGTCAGCAGTCTTCAGTTCTGCTGGGGTGAAGGAAAGTGGATCTGCGCACTGACTAACACCTCAAGGGCTCTGGGACCTCAGCTGGCTGCGTGAGGTTAGATATGATGAGGACACAGTCCTCACAATAAAAAACTCATGACTACACATCTACATTAAGAGCCCGAGGGAAGCATGAATGCTCAAATGCAACATATTTACAGAGTCATTTAAAAAATTTGCGGATAAGCATGTTCAGGATGGATGAAGGCTGTATGAAGTTTGTGAAGAGGACAAGGGTAAAACTGGATGAAGGGTTCACTATGTACTTTAATAACAGCAACGGATCATGGAAAAATAGAGATTATATTGCGTTTGCAAATTGTTGAGAAATCCAATTTGAAATATAATTCAAGAATTCAGGTTGTGAAAACAAAGTGGTCTCTGTTGAGTTCCAATGCTTTTATTTATAATATCTGACTTTAATTTAAATGTATTGCATAAAAGGACTGTTCATAGAATTATTAGTGTTCAACAGATAATGGAATCTTTCTGAAGAAATCTGATCGGAATAAGAATCGGTCAATTCCTTACCTTTCCTTAAATTTCACAATATGATCAAACCTCCATATCTCCTAACCTCCAAAATGAATTAAATTAGGCATTGGTGCATGGGCTGCATTCCCATCAATCCACTCTCTCCTGCTTGGGCTCTGGTGTAACAGCAGTAATCCTAATCTTATCCATATTTATACAATTGTGGACTGGTCTTAGATTATAATGAAAGGTTAACATCCCCAGTACCACAGTGTCAGTAGCCTCAGTGTGTGGAGATGGGATATGAGCTGGGATATGATATCCACAGATGCAGTGCAGGAGCACACAACAGCTGGCTCTGCAATTACCAAACAGTAATTGCCTCCGGGTAATCTGCACAGTAGAGCTTCTTTGTGATGGGCTGTGATTGGTGCAGACATGCAGCAGATTAATATCTCATGATGCTTTCAAATTCTATGGAATTTCACAACATGCAAGCAAATCACGACTCATGCTTGATTTTTAACAGTATCTACTGAACAAGGGTGTTTGTCCAAGAATAATTTAATGAAGAAAAAATTAAAAGACAGTATGAGACCAATGGTGAATTTACACAACACCATTTTCAAGAGCTTTGGCCATTTGTTTACACCAGAGATCCCCAATGATCCTCAGCGATCCCCAAAAGAATTGCTACCGGGTCGCAAGAACATTCTGGGGAAAATGTGTGTAGATATGACACTATGTCATATATTGCATGTTAATGATTGTTCTTATTGTTCATTTTTTTCATTGTTTGCGATTGGTATCTAGTAGCCATTTGGACGATTTCATGTTAAGTAAGTAATAAATAAGATTGCTCTGATCTGTCACATACTGTATTAGGGGTTAAACCGATCACAGTTGATCCATGATGCATATGGATGAAACCTTATACTGTTCACCACGCACTTTATTCGCAGATTCATTTTCCAATTCACACATTCAAGCAATTTTAAACCACAACAATCATAAGCGAAAGAGAGCTTAATTCAATACTCACTCGCTGTTCTCGCACACAATCAAATAGAATATATATATATATAAATAATGATAATGTTATTGACTCTGTAAACTACAAAAACACAATATTTGTGAAAACAGTCGTGCACATGTGTATCGCCAACTATATCATTTTTAGTTTTTAGTTAGCTTTTTTAATTTAAATTAACGAATAAAATATAATTTAAAAAAATGAGGAATTTGACATTTGTTTCTTATGACAAGTGTAAGGTAAACAGTATTTCAAGAAACTGTAAACATCAAATGAATCAGGCAGATTAAGTTACACTGCTTTAAAAAATCGAAACAAAGAGAGGGAACTTTGCCTCCACATTTCAGAAGTCAACTGCATGCCACTGCTATTGAAGATATCTATTGAACACTAGAAAAATGTAACTTATGATTTGTTGAACGCCATCTCTCAGACACTTTCAGGCTATCCTCCGTACTCAAATGACGTTTGACAAAGTAAGCTGCCTGCTGTGAAGAACATAACATCTCACATTGTGTGAATATGAATGAGCATGTGAGCGTTTGAATGCGCCTGCCGCTCATCGCCTTATGACAGCTTTCTTCTTATTCCAATCTGTTGCTGCCTGTCATCACTCAATATTACGTTCTGAATCAAAGACTTGTCCTTTTGAATTCTTTATTTGATCCATCTTATCAGGCTGCCTCTCACAAAGAACAAGTCATTTTAAAGACATAAAACCTTACATCTTTATCAGAGAAACAACAGTAGAGAGAGAGAAAAAAAAAACACTTGAAGGTGAGCTATAGCTTCCAACTAACATCTAGAAACCATTGTGTTTTAGGGGCAGTTTACTTTCAGTTCATCACTGAAGGCTTGTTAATTGGATTATAAATCACAGCAGGCAAATGAAAGAGATGAATTATGGCGCAGCTGATATGACAATGCAGCGATATGTGTTTTCAGGGCAGAACAGAGGGGCTCGAATTATTGTTAGAGCAATAAGCCCCTCCAGTTCCAGATAATAACGGATTATGGTCTCTAAGAGTCAGAGTAAATGAGTGAGAATGGCCTCTGCGAGGGCTATTCTATGGTTAAACTCAAATTTATTAATGCAAAGCCAATTTCCACCCTTCTCTCTGAACATCTGAATAAATGTCCAGTTTTGGTACAGCTTCTCTTTTAAGACTAAAGCAAATGCCCACTGTTATGACATTTTTTTGCTTATCCATAAATGCATTTTCGGAAAGTCTGTTTGGTGTTTAATGGCAACTTGTTGAATATATCTGAGCCAGAGTCTGACCCTGAACCAGCTCCACCAACATGAAGAATACACATTTCATGACATAAATCTCGCAATATTACTGAAGCTAAAACTAAAAAGGGCCCACTAACCTTAGTCTCTATGTCAGCAATGCCCAAAGCTTGTGTTAAAATGTTCACCAACAAATTCTTTGAGCAGTCTCTATATTCTGCTTTGTTTTCAGAATTATGAATAATTCAGAAATACCCTGAACTTTTTACTGCTGGATGGAGGGAAAATGTGACCCCAAGGTCAACAAAACGCTGTTATCTGTTGTTGAATAAGCTACAGTATTTAGACAGAAGTTATGCTAACAGACAAAAGTCAGGTTTTTTTTTGTGTGTGTGTTGTTGTTGTTGTTTTTTAACTTTATTTTCCACATCCATCATACTAATACCAACAACACTGTAAAAAAAATAAAAAATAATATTCAATACATTCAAAATACTAATGCACTTCAAAATATCTACTAAAATATAATGTCTACTTCTGTGTACATTGGCAGTATACTTAGCACTCATCACAAACTTAGATTGGCTGTCGATTGTAATATTAGAACTAAAAACATTAATATAACACACTCAACACACACATCAATCACCCCACGGAATACTTGCTGGCTAAGAATTAATTATCACTTTACAATCAATCTGTTTTCGAATTCACATCAATTAAATATCACAGCCTCAATGTCTGTCAAAAACTAACATGCACAATGCATGGTAATATTTACAAATAGCAACGATCCAGGGAAAACATGCATTTTGAGGAAAATCCACAAACCTGGATGTTTTGACTACATTAGCACTATTTGAGAAGAAGAAAATGGCAATCTGAGAGCTTCAACATGTAGTTTGTCAGAGACAATAACGTACATAAGACATAACACATGTGAGAATAAGTTTGTTCTATCTATCTGTCTGTCTGTCGGTCTGTCGGTCGGTCGGTCAGTCTGTCTGTCTGTCGGTCAGTCAGTCTGTCGGTCAGTCTGTCTGTCTGTCTGTCTGTCTGTCTGTCGGTCTGTTGGTCGGTCTGTCAGTCGGTGTGTCTGTCTGTCTGTCGGTCTGTCTGTCGGTCTGTTGGTCGGTCTGTCGTCCGGTCGGTGTGTCTGTCTGTCGGTCTGTCGTCCGGTCGGTGTGTCTGTCTGTCGGTCTGTCGGTCGGTCAGTCTGTCTGTCTGTCTGTCGGTCGGTCGGTGTGTGTGTCTGTCTGTCTGTCTGTCGGTCTGTCGGTCAGTCTGTCTGTCGGTCAGTCTGTCTGTCTATCTGTCTGTCTGTTGGTCTGTCGGTCTGTCTGTCTGTCTGTCTGTCTGTCAGTCTGTCTGTCTGTCTGTCTGTCTGTCTGTCTGTCTGTCTGTCGGTCGGTCGGTCGGTCGGTCGGTCGGTCGGTCGGTCGGTCGGTCTGTCTGTCTATCTGTAGGTCTGTCTGTCTGTCTGTCTGTCTGTCTGTCTGTCGGTCTGTCTGTCGGTCGGTCGGTCGGTCTGTCTGTCTGTCTGTCTGTCGGTCTAAGTCCCAGAAGCCCATCTTTATTGCTGTGCACACATCTCTGGCTGTGTTAGCAGTATTTGGAGTTCATTGCATTGGGCCTGAGCCTCGTTCATGAGAAAATAATTGCGCATCCAGGGGCCTGCGATGCTCTAGAGGTGAGGTAGTCAATGAAAGAGAACTTTAATAAACATGAGTCAGACAGCACTGGTGTCGATACTCTACCTCTGTCTCTCTTTGACATTCACATAACAAACACGACCTACCTGACAAATGACCAGGTAAAAGAAGAGGATAACATCTTCTTTTCCATAGAAGCCCACCTTTAAACTTCAATAGCGCTCCCTAATTTCCCATGTCCATCAAAGCAGATATAAATATTTCACCTATGCCTGATTCAAACACACTCTTGTTAACCTGCAAGACAAACGCTCCCAGGTTTCCCCCTGATACCGCGATCACAGTCCTTTGAACTGTCATTCACGGGTTGGAAACGCAGGCACTGCTTTGCTGCAGCGTTTGATGAGCAGTGTGCTTTCTGACATATTGCATTCAACCCATAATGGGAGGTGTTTGCTCATAAAGAGACAAAATCTATTCAAGCATTTTTTTTTATTTTTTTTTGGACCTGCATACACTCATGTACAAAACTCATAAATTCTGCATTACACACACAGGACACTCTGCCCTATAACAGTGATAAAAGGAGAGTGTTCGCTGCAGTAAATCATGGTAGAGTCGCTCTCAAGTGTCCATGGAAGATGCTGATATCTGCCAATGTGCCAACACTGTCATCAAACATTGCATATTCAGTAAACCAGTCAAGGTTGTGGCTAAAAACAAGATGTCTATTTTCAAAATAAGATTCATGTATTGAATTAATGCAAATGAGGGAGCAGAAGGGAAGGGTGGGAATGTTCATTACGGGATTCTTTCTAGAGGAGGCGGTGTTGCTGCTCTGAATACAGATCAATAGTGCCGAACACTGCATGCTACCTGAACATGATCAATGTGTTGTAGAGCTTTTCCAGTAACAAGTTACTTTTTCTAAAGAGCAGCACAAGCAAACATAACACTGCTGTTTTTAATGTCAAAGTGTTTATGTATACAGTTGTACAGCAGAGAAAACTAGTAATTAATCATATATATAATTCTGGAAAATCGAATTAATTGTAATGGTGTAAGATATTTCTATATATACATAAACTAACAGGTAAAATCCGATTTCAGTCCCTAAGTGGCATTACTGTTTAATTAATTATTATTTATTATTTATTATATATATATTTTTTTTTTATTATGAATGACTTTTATTTTTATATGTTCGGGTTTCATTCAAATTTTGGTTACTGTATGCTTTAATGTACTTTTATTTAAATTTGTTAGTAAATTTAGTGATTCAATTTCAGCATTATTTCAATTAAGCAATTGCCTAAGCAATATTTCTCTTTAAGTTTTTTTTTCTTAATCTCATCTTTCTAATATATTGTGTCTTGCACAAACTCCAAAGAAAAATAATATAGCAATATGAAGCAAATGCAAATAAATGAGGTCTGTATAAAATATGTATACTACCTTTAGGCATCTCATATTTAAATACATGCATTCAAGAATAAACCCATATAAAATATACCAATAGAAAATATATAAGCATATATCTTCAAAATAGTCACAGTCTGATAGAAAATAAAAGTTTGCCTGGGCAGCAAGCAACACTGTCCCCATATATCTGCATTTATATAATAAATTATAATTATAAATATCACAGAATAGCTGTATATTTAAAAACAGTTATACTGAATATTTAAAAGACACTGCTTCAGGTTTTTTTGTTTGTTTGTTTTGTATTTTGTTATCAGCGTGTATCTTTTTAAAAGAGATGTAATGCTATAAATTATGAGTAGTTTTATGAATAGCTTCTCATTTAAAGTACTGTAGCTTCCCTGACACTGATCAATGCGCACTGCAAATATTTTATCAGACACTGAAATTTAAAATAAAACCTCGGGAAAGTTTCTGGAAAAATACTTACACACTACTGGCAAGAGAACAGCTTTTTTTTTATATTGTTAGGAACATAAAGCTATTTTTTTCCTTCTTGACATAAACCGTCAAGGTAAGATGAAGCGGTGATATGTAGAAGTGATGGCCACCAAATCAAGCCATGACAAACTGCAGGAGAGGTTGAAAAAAAAAAAATCATGTAGGGAAAGCAAGAGCGAAGAGCAAAACTCCTACACTAGCCAATACCTCCGCCTCTCTCTACTCGCTCCCTTGATAAATAATAGACCTGGATGAGAATACAAAAAGAGCTTTCCCCAACAAACTCAATCTCACTTCTGCAGTCTCCAGTGGCATGTACAGGCATTACAGAGCCCCCCGTGCTGCTAGATGGGGGGAGAAGCCTGGCTGGATGTTTGTCGGACAGCTTTTTGGAACGTTTGACTGAGTCTGACTCAGGATTTGAGCAGCGTAATGTCTGCAGAACACAGATTGTGTACAAGCAGGTGAAGTGCAGAGGGGATGCATAGAACAGCCTATCATCCAGCTGTCCTGACTGGAAGCAAAAACCACTGCGTTTATATTCCTCTCACAACCAACCAATCATCAAGGCCTTAAAGCAGATGAAGGTCAACAGTCAGGTCTGCAGGCAGCTGATGCAAATCTAGATTTCACTTTTCCTGTTCACACCTCTGCCAGTTAACTGCTATTATATAAACCACAATTCATTTAAGAATACCAGCTTTGTCATACATTAATGAATGAGCAACTGGGATGCTTTCTTTAGACTTTCTTACAATGATATTACTGAGTTGTGGTTCAGGTTAACAGGGGAATTAAGCTGTTAAGAAAGGCTTTTAATAAAACTTAGCGGTCTATGCAGTACAAACCTGAAAAACACATCATTACAGAAACAATAAAACAATGGCTCTTCATCATAAACAAAAATCTATCAACACACTTAGTAAAACAATGAATATGTGCTTTTATGTAAATACATATAGTATGTGACCCTGGACAACAAAACCAGCCTTAAGTCGTTGCGGTACAATTTTAGCAGTAGCCAAAATACATTTTTTTCTTATGCCAAAAATCATTTGGATATTAAGTAAATATTTTTTTACATTTTCCACCATAAATATATAAAAAGGTAATTTTTGATTAGTAATATGCATCGCTAAGAATTTATTTGGACAACTTTAAAGATGATTTTTTTTCTCAAATAGTATCTCAGCCCAATATTGTCAGATCCTAATAAACCATACATCAATGGAAAGCTTATTTATTCAGCTTTCAGATTATGTATAAATCTCAATTTAGAAAAATGTACACTTAAGACTAGTTTTGTTGTCCAGGGTCACATAGATAAAATAAAATAGATGCATATACATTTTTATAAAAAATAGGTATAAACAGGAAATAACCAGAAAGATATATTAGCAAGGGCTAACTTGATCAGCCAAAGTTTGTAAATACCCATGACCCACTTGCATATGTCTAATATATTCAGGGCTATAATTGCCCTGTGTGTGACAAAGTGGTCGGTTAAGAACCGGTTCAATGCAAGTATTGAAATGAGTCAATCTTTAACCAATAGAAATCTCAATGAAAGTAAGTACAGAGCACACTTAAGTCATTGATTATGACCTAACTTAAGAGGCAGCCATGCACTGAAGTGTGAGATAACTGTAGTGAAGGAATAAGAGCAGAGCTTCTGCCATACAAATGCACATCTGCACAACGGGAATGAAGGAATAAAAACACATACCTACAGATATTCAATCAATTAAGCTCTCTGCCCTCTTCCTCTTTTAAATTAAATTAACTCTGATAAATGCTCTGGGCCTTTAATTAAAGCAGAAAATGGCAAGGCATTTATTTAAAAAAAAGAGTGCATACTGCTAAGTTAATCCTAAGCATGACCTCAAGCCATTTGCACGGTAAAACTTTTAACTTTTCAGGAGGTGCAAGCTTTGGATCATCTACACATGAGGTCTAACAGTTCAAATGCAGTTGACAAATAATTACTACCTGGATAAAGGGCAGCAGCTTACATCTGCAAGCTCCTCTTTAATCACTCACTGAAAATATATATTTTTTAAAAAAGAAACAAAACAACAACACTTGGGAAATAATCAGGTTGTTAATTACTGAAAATCTCAGCCAAAGCTAATTGACTAAAAGGTCAGCGGAGAAAAGAAGGCATCTATCAAGTGTCGAATGGGCCGGTAAATCCCTGCACGTCTACAAGATTTCTACTTGTTTTATTTAGGAAAGTAACTCTGATCTAAACGAATCATTGAGGATGAATGCTTCATGAAGAAACAGTGTGTAATGATAGTGTCCATTTTAGGAAATAAACTGGAATGCGATAATGTGTCGTGAAGTGTTTGGTTCTTAATAACCCTAATGGGACTTATGTTCGTTTCTGCTCACTGTACATTATTCTGTTTCCTCCACAGCTTCTTGACAAACTAATTAATTTATCTCCCATGAAATGGTGTTAAAATCAATTTTATGATGGATTCTGCAAATTCCCAGGTACCACTGTACAATAATGCAGGCTAAAATGGTAAACCACTTTTTATTCTTAAAGTAACCACTTTGATTACCTAAATAAAAGCCAAGCTAATAAAATTCACTTTTAATCCATTGTTGTTGTTCACTAAAACTAAAACTATTATTCTATATTATTACAGTATTATTATTATTATTATTATTATTATTATATTAATTACTATTTTCAGTAATTAAAATAAAGTTGATATCAAATCTGAATATTAGATGAAAAAACATAAACATAAACTTTAAGCTGAAGTACTGAAATTAAGATGAAATCAAATAAATTAACACTAAATACAAAAACAGTTAAACAAGTGACCAAAGCACAACAAAATTGCAACAAAAAATATGAAAATAAAAGCTTATTTAAAATGAATAAATACTATAAAAGTATATAAATTATATTAAAATCAACACTGACTATGTATCATCATGCAACTAACGGGATGTTAAAAAAGGATGTAATCCATCTTATACAAAAGTATTAAAAATAGGTTATTTTCAGTAATTCAAATTAAGATTAGATAAAATCTTTATCTAGTGTTGCCCTGGCAAGTCATTTTTATGTTGAAGTAATATTGCTAAAACTGAAATCAAATAAAGCTAAATAAACATGAAAAAAAGAAGACAAAAATATAAATTACTGAAACAAACTGAAATGCAACGGAAAATATAAAAATAAATGCTCATTTAAAAAATTAATAAATACTTATTAACAGTACAATATTAAAAATAACACTTTGTGTCATCATATGACTAAGAGAAAAAACATCACAACAACAAACAAAATCTAAATCTCAACTAAGCTCAAGAGCCTGGAAAAGTGCCTTGCTTAATAGACCCTTAAAAAAAATCCCACCCCTAACCAGAAGAAAAGGCCAAGTGTTTAACTGATGGGCCCTGAATCAAAAGTCAAGTCACTGGCCATGGTGACATATGCAGCCTGTCTCCATGAGTGTCACGGAGGGTGTTTAATAGACAGTGTCCCCTCATTAGTGCATATCTCCCACTGTTTAGCAGAGCAGGTGTTAGAGATGTACTGTTTATGCCTCGGCATAACTCTGATGAGGTGCTCTTTCCACAGGAGTGAGGGCTGCAGATATGACAGCCAAACTCCAATGCAAATGTTCCCTTTTCTCCAGAATGCTGCTAATTAAAACAAGCCCTTCACTTGTCAGATTGGAATGGGATTTTCCCAGCTGTTGCAGGAGGGATGGTGGGATGGAGAGGAATAGGATACATGGATTTGTACGTTCAGGGGGCTGGACAGCTCTCCTGCTGATCTTTGGTGGGTCCTTTCTGCTGTAGAAAAAGCTTCTTGGGGTATTGTGATTGTAGTGCTGACAGAAAATGAGGACTCATTGTTGCCTGTCTGATATGTCACACAAAGGTATACATTATAGATCATAGCATATATGTACATACAGTGTCATTCAAAAGGTTTTATTTGCTTTCGTGAGAGCAGCAACAATTCAAAGAGCATCTTGTTCAAGAACATCTGATTATCTGCAATTATTTTTATTTTTATTTGAGGTTTTTGAAAAAGATTCATAGGCATGTAGGCTGTATTAAAGAAAGAAAGAGAGAAAGAATAGGTTAAATAGTATTTTAAAATATTATTAAAGTTTTCTATAAGAATATATTTAAATGTATTTTATTTCTGTGATGCGAATCCGTATTTTTAGCAGCAGCAGCAGATGAAAACAGTTGCATAAGGAAATTGTGGATACCACAATATATTTATTTTTCAAGATTCTGTGATGAACAGAAGAACAAGAACAGCTAAAGAACAGCATCTATTTGAAATGAAAATCTTTTATAGCATTGTCAATTTAATTAATACAATTAATAGAAGTATCAGTGTCTTCAAAAACGGACCTCAAAATTAGTATAATTTAATAATATAATATAATATAATATAATATAATATAATATAATATAATATAATATATAAGTGATAAGGGAGCTTCAGTAGAACAACAGTGAACTTCAGTCTGATGAGATGTTGATATGCCATGTCAATAAAAAATGTTTTCCTGTCCTGTCAGCTGTTATATGCTCGTAGCAAATGTTCTTGAAATGCACAAATACGATGGCGCACACTGTATTATTTTAAAGCACTAAATAATATTAAAGCACAAATGAAACTATGGGCATGCAGTGTCATAGTTATGCAATCAGTTAAGACACAAAGTTACCAAAAAAGGTGCTTAAAGCTGCCTTAAAACTGTTATATATATGAGTCACATTTAAGAACATGTCCATGAATTGCGGTGGTTTTTTTTTTTTATTTATTTATTTTTTTTACTATCCAGGAGCACCAGCAGTCTCATTAGTAGAGATTTTAAGACCTGAAGTGGGTCAGAAAAGGTAGAGAGAAAATAAGATGCGTGTCAGATCCACGTCATGTTCAGCAGTGGCAGCTCTTAAAGTAATAGCAGCCAAATAACCTAATAACCCCGGGTCACGGGAAGAATGTCACTTAATCCATCTTTGAAAGCAGAGCGAAACTCTGCCATTAAAAACCCGGCGACTGTGACTCCACAATGTAATTACTGCCATCGATTTGCAATTGACGGTGAATTTCTGCTATTAATTAAGTCAAAGTCTAGGTAGAAGCAGCAATGGTCAGATAAACAATACCTAGCAGGCAGGGACAGAGAACCTGGCTGCTCATCGATCGGGAGAAAATTAAGCGATACATCTGTATGTCCTCAGATGTGAGGTGCATATGAGCTGCAGCTCGGCAGAACTGCTTCATGATGCCAAACCTCTCTATTTTAAAGAAACGTCTTTAAGAAGCAGAATCTAATCCTCGGTCTACTAAGAAACGCTCTCTGCCTGCTATAATGGGCGGCTAATGTAATCCCCGTAATGGAATGGGAGACAGGCACACTCCAGAATGGTGTCTCGTAAAAACAAGCCCACTTGGAGGCCCACACTGTCCGGAGCAAAAGCATATGCTTCCTCCTCTGCCGTCTCTTCTAGATGAGGTGTAGGAGGACATCACGAGAGAGCACTAATGAGAGAGAAGCTGAGAGCTGGAGGTTTAAGCTCAGCGTATGCTCAACAACCACTGGCTGGAAGCTTGAGAGCCCCCACTGCGTGAGCAGCAATTAACACCACTCCTATTGGGCTCTTCACAGTGCAATGGGAAGCAGCAGGGGTTTTCCACGGCACCGGAAAGGAGCTGACAGTGAGTCAGGAAGATATTGAAGATTTCTGGGAGGACTGCTCCTGTGTTTCCTTTTACACCACTTTGATGTCTGCCAGGAACCAACGGAGGATAAGAAGAGTAAGGTATGGGGTACATTACCTGTGCCTGGGCTGAGTATAATGTACTCCACTGAAGAACTCTATTAACATTATAAGAGCACCACATTTAGAAATAATGCAATGGAATCCTGTGCTTTTGCAATGTAGACCAGTCTATCCAGATTTGCCTCATGTAACTCAGGCAGTTAACACGACAACTGCTTCTAGTGAGAGAAAACTCAGGAAATGGCTGTATGTGAGTTGACTAATTTATCAAGATTTTTCTTTTACACACACACAGAAACGCAGATACACACAGAAAAAAAAATGCTGATCAACATAGCAAAATCATAATAGCAACAAAATATAAACAAAAAATATAAAAACGTATCTAATAACAATTACATACACTACCTTAGCATTGCTGTGCTTTAATGTCTATATATTAAATATTTAGTTTTACATATTTAGTTATCATATATATATATATATATATATATATATATATATATATATATATATATATATATATATATATATATATGTATATATATATATTTGCAAATTGATAATGTTTTTATTATATATTTTTATTACATATTTATCTTATTTTTTTTAATTTTCCAGATCAAACTTTATAATTTACTTTGGTTTCAGTACATAACACTATAAAAGCAAACGATTTTGCATAATATGTTTTTCTTACACTTTTAGAAAAAAAAAAAGTACAAAACTGTCAGTAGGGTGGTACTCTTTCAAAAAGAATTAAACATGTATACTTTAGGTACTAATAAATATTTCTAAGGCTACTTTTAAAATATTAACGTACTTTTAAAGTACTAATATTTACCATTTAGGGTTAGAGATGTAAAAAGATGTACCTTTTAGCTTTTGTACCTGAGAGTACCACCCCTGTGACAGCTTTGTACAAATGTATTTATACATTTTTGTGAGTGTACACATTATAAATGTGTCTTTATTCATGTACAATACATAGCTGAGTTTATAATTTAGGAAGTAGATCTCTTAGAAGATCACCACATTCGGGGGTCCTTGGCATCAAAATGTAATATATTATATAATGTGGTGCTCCAACAAAGCTTTAGTTGAGCTGAAGGATGTGTATTCCAACAATACACATCTACCATGAAGGAAACATTCATTTGATGGTGCAAAACATTCTGTACTTCAACGTAAAAGTGCTTTCTGCTGTCTTTACATGCACGCACCGCTCTCAGTGGGGAGGATCTAGTCATTCTTTAAGTTGTGTCTACCCTAGAGTGAAAAACCGTTCGACGTCTTCCCAAGGCGCATGACTGTTCGGAAGCCTCATCACCCTCGAAAGTTTTTCTTTTGAATA
Organism: Carassius gibelio; assembly: GCF_023724105.1. NCBI lineage: Eukaryota > Metazoa > Chordata > Actinopteri > Cypriniformes > Cyprinidae > Carassius > Carassius gibelio. The sequence goes on from NC_068391.1 coordinate 14,179,692, forward strand.
CCTCCCGAAATTCTAACATCATTTAAGTGCCACTTCTTCACAAAACACCTGCCACGTCTACTTTCAGAGCCAGATTGCGTTCCTTGCCTTCATTCCTTGGCATTATCATCTTTTTGAAGCCAGGTGTGTGTGTGTGCGCATCTGTTCGGGCAGCTTAAAATGACTGCTTTTATCAGTCTTATGGATGCACTCTGCTAAAGTGAGGTGCATTTGGCTACCAATAAAGTGTAATCACAGGTTAATGAATACCCTGGCTTTGCTAATGACAGGAAACCGAGAAAGCCTGAGCACACTTAACCTATACCCTGCTTAGTGGCATCCGTCCCATTCCCAATGTGAATCTTAGCTCATGGAACTGGCACACGCTGTTGCTGCTATTACGGATTTGGAGTGAAACTTGGCTGAGACCCAGTTATAAAAAGTGCCATATGCACTTCTGAGCTTCACCGAATTGAATTTTCTATCTATATGCCGCCCGAGCAATGCTGACACGGTGCATACACGGCCCCGCTGTGAAGCATGCATGAAGGGTGGAGACTTGGAGTTCTGCTCGAACGTTTAGATGAACTCACAGTAGGTTTTCGCAGAGCTTCTATCAGCACCATGTGTTCAGTCACATGGACATTTGGCCCTTTCCCCCCTGAGGACAATATGTTCACCAAAAAGGAAAGGTTGATGGAGAATGTAAGGAAGAGGGAGAAACAAAGAACAAGAGAATGAGTGATCGACTGGGTTATACAGGGAGAAAGAGAGTGAGAACGAGTGAGGGATGGGAACAGTGTTTGACCTTGTCTCTTTCGAAAGGTGCACTGCTGGGACATGATTCAGTCGGCCCCACATATGCTCGTGCTGAGCCTAAGGCTCAATCGATTTCAATCGAAGTAGGTCATCCTTTCCTCCTGTAGAGCCTAGACTGGTATGCTCCCCTTTTCCATCTTTCTCCTATTTTCTCCCCCCACTCTTCCTACAAGCCTTTTTTGGCAAGCACCACATGTCACTGAGGAACGGTGGAGCGTGTCTAAAACAGGAAGGGTGTTTTGGCCACTGCTGATCCAGGGAGGAAGTGAAGAGAGGGTTTGGCCAGGACAAGCATCCATCCCCTTCCCACAAGATGGTTCCCGTCGCAAAAGCGCGTTATGCAACCCAAGCGCAATAGCTGTACGGATAAAGGAACTGCCGTTTTTGACTGTAACTGCTGTGTGGTTCGTTTTGATATACAGGCATTTAGGTTGAAGTTGATTAAATAGGCAATCAAGGCATGAATTACCAAGCTCTTTGGATCAATTGCTGTAATTCTGTTCTTCATAATGGGTACAAACATGTAAACAAAAACAAAGCTCTATCATTTCTGAAAGGAGCAGTGATGGCGCGAGAACCGGAGCAATGACGAGACGTAATACCCCCATTACTAATTAACACGTCGTCATTGTGGCTCAGTGATATCTTTTATCTTAGTGGTTTCGCTTTAGGACAAAAAAATCATATTTTTTTTTACTATATTGAAACGTTTCTATTTAAGAAACATTTCTTTTTATCAATGTTGAAAACAGTGCTGTTTACTATTTTTGTGCATAGAAAGTTCAAAAGAAAACAGCCTTTACTTTATTCTTTTGTAGCATTATAAATGTGTTTACTGTCACTCCTGACCGACTTTACTGAATAAAAATAATTTCCTAAAAAATAAAAATAGAAATAATAAAAAAAGACTTAATAAAAATAAAAAAATCTTATACACATATTTGTATATATACACATTTAAATGTATAATAAACATATAATGTATTTATAATTATTAAAAAAAAATACTTAACTGCACAAAACATGTACTTTCTTTTACCTTGTACATGGTTTTCCAAGAATGAGTGCCTTGTCAAGCAACCTTTCCATGTTGACATTGACTAATTTGGCAAGCTTCTATACTAAATAAGACGAATTTATACCTTTCGAGCTTCATTAGGCCTTCAACCACCTTTTATGTCAACAACAAATGACAGTAGGCATTTTCTCCTCATTTTAACATTGCTAAGCCTATTTATTTTTCCATCCAAACTAAACACGATTACCCGCTTAGGTGCCTGTTGTTGTTTGCACTCACTGTTGTATTTTCTCTGTCATCCATGTCCCCAACAGACCTGCGACCCAATTTCGGATTGTGACCGCTGGTCTCTCACTTTCCCTTTTTTTTTTTTTTTAGCAGGCTCCCAAATTAAATGATTATAAAATGCTGATTGCATTTTGGCAAGATTGCAACAAAAATCAATTCTCATTTAACAGAAGGCCATTTTTCTTCTCCTCTGCAGTCTATTATGCTCCAACGCATGGAAGGAGAACATCCGACGCAGACATTGTGTCAAGTTTGAGGGAAATCAGAAACTGCCAACCTTCATCCTTCATCAAAAAGCCTGCAACGACAGATGGGCCAAATCAGACAAAATATGGAAAACAAACTACTGTCAATCTCAAGCCATCACATCAGTTCCCGGGCACACATGTGGTCCAAGCAGCGCATGGATGAGGCAGGTATGGATGAATTAGAGAATCCATTAGCCCAAGAGCGTTAACGCTACATGGCAGTGTGTGTGCGTGTGCAGAGGGGCATGCTGGCAATGCAATGACCACGGGGTCTGTCTGAAAGAGATTAGGCATCCCAGTCTGCACTCAAACATTTGTATTCTCCACAGCCCCTCTCTTCAATTGAAGTGGAATCGCACTGGAAGCAGGGCGCTCTTCTCTCCCAGTCAGAATTGGGTAAGAGCTTGCCAAATGCATTGCGACAGGCCAAATGAATTTCAAGAGCGAATGGAAAAAAAGCCACTTTACTTTTACAGAGAGTTATGGAAGATTGACTACAATATTTGTGTTCCACATGTCATTTCATTTAACATTAACTGGCCCCTGTCAGCCATAATGTTTGAGTTATTTGTTGTGTACACGCGAGAGAGCTCTGTTTGCCCGCTGGATGCTATTTTTGCAATCATCCATATTATTAATGTTACTTTACCGTCTACTCTGCGCTTCGCCCCTCAGCATGACAATTCGAGAATGCATTTGCTAAGAGAGCCATGTGGGGAAACCTATTCTGCTCCAGCTGTGTCTATAGAAGTAGGCCGTCCTTGCTGGATAACCTGAGCACTGCCTTTCCTAACTGCACAAAGCAAGCAAAATGACTGCTGTCATTTGTCATGCGCTCCCTTTCACTGCGCTGAGTTTCTGTCTCCTTCACATTTCTTGGATATTGTCTGGAGGAGACCATTTATTTCATCGGGAGACACAAAGTGTTGCGTATTACAATGAAAGATGCGTTCTATTTCCGTGAGGTACAGTATGAGTGACGTGGGCTGTCTTGCAGATGTCTTGCGGACAAAACTCACAGGTGGTTTAAAAATAGACTCAGCTGCTCCCTGACAAGCTGTGTGGAGTTCAGTGCTCCATTCAAAACCTCTAGTGAGCTGCCTACAGAGGGAGCATTTTAAAAACCGAGGTGAACTTAATGCTCCTCATTTTGGTGGAATTCTAATGCATTTGCAACAAGCTTTTTGATCGTCAAAAAAGCAACATGTTGAGGTTGTTGTATATGACTGATGACATCAGCTGTGTTGCAGTTCCTTGGCATTAAGGAATATGGTGACTCCCTCGCATGGATGCACAATTCTCAATGGAAAAGGCGGTCAAGATATTTTTGGCCGCTATTTTACAAACTACAAAGTGAAATACATATTGATTATAAATATAACAGATACAATGGTGAAAATATTTTTTATATAATAATAAATACAAATTATAAGAGAAATATTAAAAGATATTATAAGAAATATTATTAAGAAAATTTTATATATCAAACATTTTATTCTTTTCTTTTCTTTTATTATAATTAACATTATTTTACATATGAGTGCATGTACAGTATTTAAATAAATATAATACCTATTATAAAATGTTTTATATTTAAATGTAAATATTTATAAAATAAATCAATATTTATCAACCCTACTGTGTGACTTCATAAAGTTAATCAGAAATAGCTTATAGATTGAGTGATATTGCAACACATCTACATACATGGTGCTAAAAAGTTAAATATTAATATTTTCAATATTTTCTTTCTATTTTCTATTAAAATATTTAAAATTGTATATTTAAGATAAAACAAATATTGTATATTTTATAATACATATTTAATAATTGATTGTATTATTTAATTTAAATATAATCTCAAATATTAGATTTCAAATGTTTGTATTTTTTTAAATAAACTAAAATTTTTAATATACTGTTATACCATTTTAAATACTGATAGCTAAGTCCCCCGAGTGCAGCGAGGCAGCTCACTAGGTTTTGGAATGGAGCTAATGTTTGCTTTTCTCTAGCCCTGCAGCCAGACAGTGAGTGAAGAGGAGGCCAATCACAGAAAGCGTCAGAAATACTTCAGCACTGCCTGCTCTTCACCTACAGTTTTGAAGTATAACTAAGTCTGTACGTGTCTGCATTTACGGTTGAAATCATATTAAGTATCAAACTTTTTATCAAGGTAAAGATGGGTCATGACCTCCTCAAGTTTCTGCCCACACATATCTCCAGAACATTCTACACCGTGGGAGATGAATCATTTCTGAGCTGCATTCAGCAGCAGTCCAAGGACGGGTTTGATTAAGCCTTTGACTGACAGCTGAGGGAACTGAAGAACGCATGATGGAGTCTGGGTGTCATTTAGAAAGAAAACTCCCTGGTGACTGACAGTGTGTTTAGATCACCTCCCCAGTGGTGCGCGGTCACCATATCTAGAGCTGTTAATACATGCAAGTGTTTAATGTGATCTTCTAAGAAATGGCCTTCTATGGAGCTTCTTAGTTCTTGTGCTGGAGCAATAGAAGTACTAAAAGAACTATTGTCAAGTTTTAGCAATTTTCAGGAACACAAGTACTTGTCAAGTAAAAGGAATCTCTACTCAAAACCATAATATTGTGAATTATTATGACAATTAAAAGAATGGTTTTCTATGTTAAGGTATTTTAATTATAAATAAACGTAACTATAAATTATAAATAAATAAAATATAAAAATAAATATTTTATATATATATATATACACACACACACACACACACACACACACACACACATTTTTACAGGATTAATAGAAAGTTGAAAAGAACAGCATTTATTAGCTGTTTACATACATACATACATACATACACATATATATATATATATATATATATATATATATATATATATATATTATTTTAAAATTTAAAGTTGGTATCATTCTTTAGGGTCTTCATGAAATGTCTGCAAAATATTTTTTTATCTTATAATAATAATTTTTTACAATTATATAGCGCTTTTCTGGGCACTCAAAGTGCTTTACATAGAAGGGGGTAATCTTCTCAACCACCACCAGTGTGCAGCATCCACCTAGATGACGCGACGGCAGCCATATTGCGCCAGAACGCCCACCACACACCAGCTTATTGGTGGCTTTTTACCTTGTCAACATCTGGTGGATGTCTCTTTAAATAATAATGAGCTACTGCTCAAACCACCCCTCTTATGTTTTTTGTGTGTGTGTCTGTGTGTATTCAGTGCCACTTGACTATCAAAAACAAAACTAATCCACTGCATCTTCATTGGCTCTGATGTCGGGAAGAAAATTGTTTCACACTGTAAGCTTAAGCTTTGCGACAGTGTAACTTCATCATCACTGCAGTCTCGGAAGAGTATTTATTTACATTTATTCATTTAGCAGACACTTTTAACCAAAGCAACTTACAAATGAGGAGAACAATAGAAGCAATCAGACCAACAAAAGGGCAAAGGTATTCACTGGAAGCATTTGAAAGCATCACAGCTGCGATTCCAAAGATACATATTTCTTTGAGCAGTGCCAAAACTATTGCTTCAGTGCTGCTCACATGCTCCTGCTCCCGGTGTGAATGATCTCATTTGTTAGCATGCATGGCTGCTCACGCACCGCTAACGTTTTTGGTGTTAAACCAGCCTTTACTTTTACATTCAACTAACAAACAACTGCATTGTTTTCGAGACATTGTTGTCGCTACAGCTGCTCACGCATGGAGAAAATGGTGAACAACATACAACTGGCTGAGGGAGAAAATATGCTAATATGGGACAGTCTGTCAGTGGCTTAGGGCGGGGCCTGAGCAGTATGATGTCATACTGCTCTGTAAAACAAAACCGCTTGATAATTGAGACTGTTTAGGATTTTTTGGGATTAAAAAAAGAGTGAATGGATTTTTTTCATTGTAGGATGGTTGTGTCCACTTAACTGCTAAGACACATTTATACATAAACACCATATAAAAGTACCTCCGATATGCCTGGAACAGTGTAAAAGTCTTTGACACTTTTGATCAATTTAATGCTCCCAACCTAACTTTTAACTTATTTAAAAAGCCCAACTATATACAGTAAATATTAACATATAACTTAATATTATAAGCATATAAAATCCATAATAATCATATTTAAAAAGCTATTTTAATTAAGATTTACAGTCATGAAAATTTGTGGAATTTTATTATTATTTTATTTTTTGTAGTATACAGGGAAGTATTACAAATAACCCCCTTCAGCAACCCTTGTTTCTCTCCCCAATGCTCCAGCATGCATGTTACACCTACACCTGTTTCACTAAGCAGCAAGAGAAAGGTCAACCAGAAGGTGTGGGCACCAGATTTCTCCTCATTTGCAAACCATGACAGATGGATATCTGCAAACTGTCCATCAAAATCCCTGGGACTTCTGATAGATCACACCTCACATGCTGAAGCTACGTGATACTGAAATTAAATGACCTGCACATCTCCTCTCAATTAATCCTTTGATGTTGCTGACAGTCTCTGTGCTTCATCTTCAGGACGGTCTCTCGTTAAAACCCACTCCCCACTTCCTCTCTCATTACTGATGTGGATCTACTCACAGGCACAATTTCTCTCTTTATCAGAGTGACTGGCCCCCTGGAGGCCGAATGCAGCTGTAGGTCTCTCGTCCTTTGTTTCTTATACGCACTGCGAAAAGGCACTTTGGCATGCCGCTCAGTTCCAGGCCCTCTTTCTCTCGCTCTCTTGCCTGACTCAGATGTCCCCTCCCCTCTTGAGTGGGAAGATGAGCCAGGGGAAGAGCAGTGCTTGAGGAGGGGGACAGATTGTATTGTGATTGCATCCAAAACTCAAGAAGAATACCATGATGGACTGGGAGAAGTGCCACTCTGTTCATTCCCATACACCCATCCCCCCCCCCCCCACCCCACAGAAAAAACCCAAAACAAAAACATGCCCATGATGTGCGGTGTCAATGATCCCTGTGAAAGACCAGAAATAAAGCCGCAAGGTGTAAAACAGATAAGAGTGTGGCTTCCTCTAACTGATGGATGCTAAGACATCACATTCTGTAGCAGAATTAGAAAGTTCACCAAAATAATTTTCACACTGATTACCAATTTTAGACATGTTCACTCATTATCTGCTGAAATAGATACCATAAAAGACTACCATATTTTGTTCATTTTAATTTTTTTGCAAAACATTTTTTTTACAGTGTCAAAAGTGTCAAAACCTCTTTTAGCTGGTTCAAGATTAAGGCCCAATCCCAAATCCCAAATCTACCCCTCACCCCTTCACTTTCGCCTTACTCTTCATTTTTATGCATTCGTGTAAAGGGTAGGGGTCTCTCAAATCTTTTGGCTGGAGGGGTAGGGGGAAGTTCCAAATAGCCCTTCAAACAAAGATTTTTTGGGACCTCACTTCAAACTAAGGGGTATAATACATTTCATTTTCACATAATACATTAATACAATATGGTCACCGTGATTTTGCCAAGTAAGACATGTTCCTGGATCAACATCTTTTGATGATCCTGGATCAACATTATCGTCCAAAATATAGACTTAACCCAATCCCTACCCCTAAACCTTACCATACCCATAATGTATTCCTTAAATCAGTGTGAAATGATAGTTGATTAACAAGGGCGTAGAAGCACCTAACCCTGATTTTAAGCCTAAAACTCAATTATGATTGGTTGATTGGAATGTTGTTCCAGGAACGTTGTACTCGGTGAAATCACGCTCACCATGGCAATATGGCTGCCTGAGCAAGCAGAGTGTCCCATAAATTTAAGTATTTTTTTGGCATATATAAGGACTTTAATAACAATCAGTTGCTTTATGTATCTTGTGTTCATATTTACAGTTATGTTTGCATGTTGAAAAAATCGCTATGATAAAAGTTTTCTCATGTTTTTGACTGCACGATAGTTTCACAATATATTTTACTGATATCTGCTGATTTAACAACATAAATACTAGTCTGGAGTCCTTCAACGAACATAGGCATCAAACACATTGTTGTCTCCTTTGTCTTTCTGAAGGATCATGTGACACTGAAGTCTGAAGTAATGGCTGCTAAAAATGCAGCTTTGCATCAAATCAATTACAGTTTAAAATATATTAAAATAGAAAACCGTCATTATAAATGTTAATAGTCATCATAAGTTGAATCTTGCTATATTACTGTTACTTTATCAAATAAATGCAGCCTTGGTGAGCATGAGAGATATCTTTCAAACTCAATCTCAGACTCTTGAACAGCAGTGTACTGTATGTATATACATGTGTATTAAAGCCTATAGCAAACTGACCTTGGAAATATGATCCAAAACCTATTTCCTGTCATCTTATGTGCTGACACAAGAAGAAGTTAGACTGAATTAATGTATGTTGTTCTTGATGTGCGTTCACATCTATCACATGTAGCAAAACTGCAGTAGTTGCCAAGAAACACTGCAAGGAGATGGAGCATGGAGTCTGCCACCTCTGAAAGAATGGCAGTAAATGCAACCTGACAGCCTGGACTGGGGTTAGGCCCACCCAGGTACATCTGGGGCTTGTAGGAACAGCTTGGAAGAGAGGAAATAGCACTCCAGGGAACCCACAGAGCTTAAGAGCAAAAATGGAGTGAGGGGAAGGGAAAAGAGAGAGAGAGAAAGAGTCAAAGAGAAAGAGATGAAGAGTGGAAGAGAGAGAGAGATGGCAGAGATTGGGCAGGGGAGAGAGAGAGCGAGTGAGATTGTTAAAGAGAGGAGTACAAGGGAGGAGATTGTGTCTGGAGTTAACGTTTCCTTATCTTGACAGGAGCTGTCCGCCTCTATGGTGCTGAAACAAGGCATATGGTCACCGGGGCCATTCAAAATCCCATTTTCAGTACTGATGAGGGAAACTGAAAGAAACTGAGGGATCTTTATTAAAGTTGAGTTTATGTCACCTGGTCTCGGACCACAGCTGTTTCTATTTATGGATGGTAACTACACGTGTATTTCAGCTTGGGTTATTCATATGAAATCAAACACCAGTGCATACAGCATGTTTCAGAGTATACTTTTTTGGAGTATACTAGTTTTAGTTTAGTCAATGATGTAGAGTAAATTATCTAGATGTATATATTTTAGCGTTTTTACTCTAACAATGCTTTAACATTATTTAAGTGAGGTTTTAACGTTTTAGTGAAAGTAAGACTTTAGCAATGCTTTAGCAGCTTAGCTCTAGCATTTTAACAATGCTAGTTCATCCAAAAATGAAAATTTGCTGAATATTTGAAGAAATTTTTATTATATCACTTGCTCACCAGTGGAACCTCTTCCACTGGTGAGCAATAAAAGTATAAAATTATGCTTCCTTAAGAGTGAAAAGTTGACCGATCATACAGGCAGTTGTTAGCATGCTATTCACGCTAGTTGATTTTTTAATAATTTTTTTATCCCTCCAGTGAGATTTTTAAAATCAAAAAATTATTTATATATATATATATATATATATATATATATATATATATATATATATATATATATACATACATATATATATATATATATATATACATACATATATATATACATACATATATATACATATATATATATATATATATATATATACATATATATATATATATATATATATACATATATATATATATATATATATACATATATATATACATATATACATATATACATATACATATATACATATATACATATATACATATATACATATATATATATACATATATATATATATATATATACATATATATATATATATACATATATACATATATATACATATATATATATATATATATACATATATACATATATATACATATATATATATATATATATATATATATATATATATATACATATATATATATACATATATATATATACATATATATATATACATATATATATATATATACATATATATATATACATATATATATATACATACATATATATATATATATATATATACATATATATACATATATATATATATATACATATATATACATATATATATATATATATATATATATACATATATATATATATATATATATATATATACATATATATATATATATATATATATATATATATATATATATATATATATATATATGTATATATATACACTGTACAAATACATAAAAGAAACTAGAGCAAAAATGTCAGTTTGTTTCTGCTTCACTTTTAAATCATTACAAATGACCACAGTACAAAACTTTGTCTTTGGATAGTAAATACAGCCTGAAAACCAAACAGGATAAATAAATCTCCACACAGATCACAGGACTGTTGAACCTGCAGACCATCTGATCCTGTCCCAGTGCATGGAGCAGCAGTGCACGGAGTAAATAGATAAAAAGGAAATGGATGAAATAATAATGGTGGTCATAAATTATGCAACCCTAATGCGCGAGAGCTGACATGTAGAAACCGGTCTGGAGTGTGGCTGAAAACGGTGGCTACATTAGTCACAAGGCTCTCGGGTTCTACCTCCCAATCCACTCTGGAAGGACTGCCACTGCCTGAAAAGAAATGCATTAAAATAGAATGAGCCTGGGGCTCTTTGTTGAGCAGCGATGCTTGTGAGCCATGTTTACCTCTCAACACCACTAATGTATCGGACTGAGATTTGGAGAGATTTCAGCTTCTGATTTTAAGCGATGGGTGGTCTGTAGGGGAATTCATGCCACATGACTCAGTGGCATGGGCGGAAAACCCCCTATCTGAGGGTGTCCCCCCTCAAAATATGATTAAAAACCATGCTCTGTATTGTTAACAACAATGTTTTACTGTATACTTTAAATAATTGTGTAGGTAGTAAGCAACAAACTGGACAAAAATTCATTTTAAGTTTAGAAAAATTTTGAGTCCCCCCCCCCCCCCCACTCACTTGCTTCAAATTGCTTTGGTCCAAATGCCTGCTTTCCTCTTTTACATCACCCACACAAACACACACACAAGTCCGGTGAGAGAGAACAAAGCCAATAGTTGTGGAGCTCCAGTAAGTAAAGCTGTCAAGGCTATTTTATTCACTTAAAAATCGAATGAAGTGTATATTATTTCTTAAATAAAGATGTTGTCAATGTATTTTTCAATGACTCGCTAGGTTAGCAATAATAAAGTTACTTGCTTGATGGAAAGTGTTGCCAGGTTTCCACAAAAAACCCCGCCAAACTGGTACACAAAACTATCCCAGAATAACCGTGTTTCGAGGGGTCCCCCAGTAAAAGTAGTGTTCCGGGGGGGTCGCTTCAACCCAAGGACATGAAAAACAACCAACAGCAACAGTGATAAAGCAGCCCAATTCCACTGGAAAACCGCAAACTTGGCAACACTGTGACAAATAGTAATGTTTACAACAGACATGAGCACTGTTACGGCATGACCACAACAGCTTTAAGTTGTCTAATTTGGCATGGTCCCCCTGCTGCTCTAATAGTATTAAGGCTTTCATCTGTGTAAACATATCCTTACAAGTACAATTTAGATGTAATATTTGTGTCCCCTTCAAAAAATTTCCCTTGAGAATTTGTGTTTATTGCACCCCACTTACCCCCCAACTGTTCGATGAAATTTACGCCCCTGATCAGTGGCTACGCTAAATCACAGCGGTATGTGCTGTGTGCTGTCAATAACTTTCCATAGTGGGCCAAATGCACATAACAAACTACAATGGCTGTATGTTAAGCAGTAAGAAGCTTTCATTCTGAGTCTCCGGCTTCCTCTTGTGAATAGAAATACTGAGTGATGTTTTTAGGCTATGCTGTGTGCTATTTTCCACACTGGAGTCTCTCTCAGGAGCATGTCACATGAATCTCATGCATTCCTGCTCATAGTACTGAATGGGGCGACAGAATTTTAGAAGCGTTTGTTGTTTTAATTTTTTAAATAAAGGAACATAGGAATGCATGTACTGTAGTCAGTTACACACACACACACACACACACACACACACACACACACACACACACACACACACACACACACACACACACACACACACATATATATATATATATATAATTATTTTTTTATTTTTATTTTTTACTAATTAGTAAGGGACATCTAAGGATTTTTAAGTGGGGGGTTAATTAACGTATTCATGTTTCTCCCAAAATGACTTGTTCTCACTTGCATGAGCTGTCCTTTCTTTCTGCATTATTCCCAAATCAATGGTAAACTAAAGACACTGCCATAGCTCTTTTTCTTTCTTCCATAAAGGGGTACAAATAATTGCTTTGATAGCAATAAACATAAAAAAGTGTCAGTGTCACTTTCAATAAGAATTACAACTTCAATTTCTGCTCTAATGCAGCTTTCTGGTGTGTTCATGTTTTTTTTTTGTGCTTGACCTCAATTAAACTAAAACTATAACCATTAAAACATTTGATTTATTTAAAATAAACTTTAACGGCAAAAAGAATAAATAAAAATAAATAACTTTTTATTTCAGCTATTTGTTCCAGTGCAAAACTACTAATTAGACATTTAAAAAAGACAAAAAATACCAACACACAAACAATCTAAATTTAGCTAAAATCCCCTAAAAAGGCTGTACAGAAGAACAACTATTTATCATATATTCAAGGACCAATGGTAGTTCTAAGTTGTTTACCAGAAAAGCAAATATTTTTTCGAAAATGTGCTTCAGGAAGCTTATTAAAAAAAAAAAAATCCTTCATTTATAATTTTTATTTATTCTGGTAAATAAAGAGACATTAAAAGTAAAGCCTCTTTAAAAGCAAAAGCACTCTCCCGCTGGCTGACAGAAACAGAGTGAATCAAGCTCCATTTGAGTAGTGCTGGGGCAATAAGAGAGCAGCTCACCTGTGTCTTAATATTTCCATCAAGCTCTCTCCCGCTTGCTTGCTCTCTCCCTGTCTCCGCCTCTTTTTTTCTCTGTCATTTAACAGGCAGGTACAGAGCCCCAGGAAAGTAATGTGTGTGTGCCAGACAGAGACACACACACACTCTGTTTGAGGCACGTAGACTGATGACTCAGAGGCCACTATGGAACGGAACAAAACACGAAAGAAAGGGAGAGGGAACAAGAAGGAGAGAGAGGGGACCAGAACACTTTGTAAGAGAGGAAAAAGGCCCATGTCCAGAGGTGTGTCTGGCTCGCTTTGTGCTGACAACCGACAGAAAGAGAAAAAGAGGACAGGAGAGGTTAAGTACCTGAAAATCTCCTCACACAATGGCAGTGTGATTTGATCTTTCTTGAAAGAAGCTGTTCTGTTCAATACTAAAATGTAAAAAAATGGAACAATACTAGTCTTTCTACATTATTGTTATTGCTCAGGTTTGTTCCGCATACTAAGGAGGTCTATAATTCCTGGAGAAAGCTATCCATTAATATTGCAATTCATATCAGCTGCATTTGCTTATATGGCATTTTGAGCCAATCACTTGATGGTGTGTGACTAATTACTTTTTTAGAAATTAGTTTTTCATTAAAAATAATATGCAACCAAATGTAATGTGCATCTGTTGACTGCTATAATACAAAATATGCTTTTATATAATCATTTTAAACCTGTAAACCTTGCTTAAAAGAAACATCCAGATAAAAAGTTTGGACTGACTAGTCATGTTTGGTTATGCAGATTGGCTGCTTATTTAACTTATTTAGCTAAATTTCAACATTATTAAAAATTGTGTTTAATCGAAATGTGAAAAATTTACATACAAATCTGTTATATTTTTTTGTGTACATATTTGTGTTACTCAATTTGAAATATAAGTGAATGACTTAATGGAATGTTAAAGGTCACATATTTTACACCTGTCTGAAGTTTTATTTTAGGTTTTGATGTCCTTAAGAATATATATTTGCGTTATCAGTACCAGAAACCATCTCAATTTATTTTTACAGCTCTGTCACTGGAGCTCTGCTAAGAACAGGTCGTTTTGGGGCTGTCTAATTAATATTCGTGAGCCTCTCTTCTGATTGGCCTGTTGTTTTCCGAGTGACGCACAGCCAGGCCAACCACAGGTAAATAGGGTCAAGTAATGCTGTACCCCGGTGATACTCACAAATAAGTTAAACAGAAACACCAGTTATGATGGTAACTGCTGGGGGAAATGTTGTCCGGCCTTACATGTTTGAGCCAAACTCAGACCCCTCCCCCCAAAAAAAGAAAATGAAAGGAGACAACCAACCACCTCCTCAAATGAGCTTACAACAGGATGTTTCAAACACCGAATGCAGTAAGCTACGTAACTATTGCTTTGCTACTGATATACTAAGTTGACATGCTACAATTTATTTTACAGTATTCATAATATTCAAAAAAATTTTTTTACTTTTTTATTTACGGGTTGCGAATTTGAGGTCGGACTCAACAATGCAGGGACAGCAGCATCTTTGATGAGTAGCTTCTTTGAAAAACCAGCATTGAACTGTGCCTGATTGACGCAGCAGTCACTTGTGAAATGTGCAGAACAGACGGTTAAGTTCGAACTAAATGGCTAATGGTATTTCCAAATAAGTGAACATTAGCCACTGGTCTCTCATATTAATGTTGTGCAATGATGTAGTTTCCTGACATCCATCGACTGAACAGCGTTTTCTCGCAAGTTTCTGTTAGACCTCAGTTATCATAAAAAAAAAAAAACAGGAAATGTAAGTTTTTCAATTATTTGAAATAATGTTTTGCTAAGACCATTTTATTAGGATCTGCCGATGAAACTGGCAGAATATTAAACAAATTTTAATATGAAATCTTATATTCTTTATTTTCTTGGAATAAACTTGACATCTTTGAAAAGATGTATCTCATTTCAAAATTTGGATCATTTGTAGCCAAGTGATGCTCACAAAGCTGATTTAATGCTCTGCCTTTAATTATAATCTATAATGTTTTTGTTCCTGAGGACTGGCTCCATTGACTCCTATCGTTCCTCATAAGCCCACTAAGATAAGAACCTCATATAAAAAGCATTAATGGAATTCAGTGTGCTCAAAACAATTTTTTTTTCATTTATTTATTTTTATTCATGAACTTTAACCACTCATTTTCATTGATGGGAACAACTGTGCATGCTAGGGACTATAGGGTCTATAAGAGACTAGAGACTATAGGTCTTAAAATAAGTCGCCCGAGCTTGCTGCATTGACAAAGAAATATGGTGTTGACAGGAAGAACCTGAGACAGATATGAAAAACAGTCCAGGCAGATGCTCAGGTGGAGTAACAGGGATACAGCACACTTTATAAGAGATAAAAACTGAGTTAGAGGGACTAAGATTATAGAAACATTCAGATAAAAAGTATAAACTGACCTCTAGTTTTCAGCTTATTGGATGCTGAAAAATGGCAAATATCAAACTTTCCCATCAGTAGTTATGTAATACTTTTTGCCCGGTGTTTATTTAATTCAAATGTAAATAAATTACGTACACAAGTATATTTGAATCATAGCTCAAACCTTTCAAGTTTTCCAAAAAAAGAAAAGAAAGTGCTATTGGATCTAACATCCTTAATATTACAGTTCAACTTGCGCTGTATGTTTAAAATATGAGTCTTAGTGTTGTTCTGTCTTCACACAGCAATATGTGCCAGGACTTCTATATAAAGCTCATCATTATGTCGCCTTCACTGTCACGAGTATCAAGGAGACAAGCTGCGTCAAATATATGCAGAGCAACCTGCACAGTGGAGGCACTAAACACACAGTGCTAATATATGCAGAGCAGATTTCCTCAACAGGGAGAGGAGCTCGTTCTCTGAATATAGGCTTCTAAGCAAGCCTGCCTCCCTTTTTAAGATAAGTCGCACAAACCCACCCTTACACAACGCTTGATCTCTTCACAGGTCTGACACACTCAGATAGCATAAGAACTTGGTTAAAAAACAGACACATGCACATTTTGACATGGCAACATCTGTTCTTTTTAGTTTTAGCATTAAATGGAGTTTTGCTTACATTGCATCAGAGTCAGCATAAACATAGCAGAACACAATGATCATGACAGGAACTGATATGATGACGCTGAATGACAAACTGGAATTTTAGTCACAGAAAATTGTGAGTTAAAAATTTCATAAAAATGTGTCTGAAACAAATGCAACTTTTACAGATGCAATATTAGAAAAAGAAAAAGCAGCATATGTCTGGGATTTCCCTTACGAAAATTAACCATGGTTTTACTACAAATAAAACCAAAAAAAAAAAAACATGGTTACTGTAGTTAAACCATGGTAACCACAAATTAACCATGGTTTTGCTATATTAACCATAGTTTAACTATGGTATTTGTAGTAAATCTGTGGTTTTACAAATGGCAGTCAATACGCCAAAAAACCATGGGTTACTACAGTTTTACTATAATAAAACCATGGTTATTTTTCGTAAGGGTTGTTCCAGTTTTAATTTTTAAAATTGCATTACAATAAAAATATTATAATTTAGATCTATATAATGTTACATTTACACACACACTTAAATTTTTTATCTTTATTTAGTGATTAATATCTTAAATATAAATACTCTTTATAACTATAAGATCTACATGTGTAAATAAGTATATATTTTAATAAGATTATAATATAAGATTTACATATTTTTTTACATTTACGTGTGTGTGTGTGTGTGTGTGTGTATATATGTGTGTGTGTGTGTGTATATATATATATATATATATATATATATATATATATATATATATACATATATACATACATATATATATATATATATATATATATATATATATATAGAGAGTACTATAACTAACTATAAGATCACTGTGTGAAATATTATTTGTACAAACAATAATAATATGTTATATTAATATCATACTTTATATCATACCTTATATTAACCTCTTAAATATTATTATGATAATAGAACTGGTATTCCAAAAAAGAGCCAATTTAAAATGATCATTTTCAGTCTTTGGCTCAATTTTCAAGAATTTTCAGCAGTTTTTGTAGAGTTGTGTGTCTACTGCAGGTGTGGGAGAGGAGGACAGATTTTTCTCTGTGCAGAACATGGGTGAATTATAGGTAATGTGCTGCACAGAACCACCACCTAATCAAGGCACGAGCTTGGAAAGAACTTGCTTTATCACTTGGCAACAAAACACAAAAGCACATTTACTAAACAAAGCCTTAGCTTCCCTCTTCAATAACACTGCAGAAAGATAGAAACGCTACAATTACCAGGCACATTTTATCATTAAACACCTTAGAGGACAGAATACACATAAAGTCTTGGACAATGTTAAGCGGCTCAAGCCAATTTCCACAGCGAATGACTCCTGTCCTGTTTGGATGGAAATATCCTTGAATAATTTGATTAGATTTTTTCCAGGGGAATCTGTAACAGTTTAAAGCCACTGTCAGATGCCCCTCGCTTCATTGGATTCAATACATACGCTTGTTCTCAGGGAAGCAGTTTGTGACTATAAACATGTTACACTAGTTGTTATTAGGATACAAACAGTGCTAAATTTGTTTTCTGGCATGGTTCACCAGTCGCATCGTCCATGGCTTCATGACTACTACATTTAAAACGGAAACAAAAGATGAATAAAACGTATATTTCCTGACCGAGGACATTAAAAAAATAAAAAAAGATAATGCAAAAGTAATTGAGACTCATCCAATCAAAGTTCAAACAGATGAGGAAGAGAAGCTGTAAATTGCTTTCTAAAATTAGAGCATTTTGAAGGGTCACAAATATTCTAAAAGAGTGAAATATCCTTTCTTTTTGAAGGAAAATAGATCTAGTATATCAAGGGAATACTGAAAATGACACAATAACATTGAAACCAGCAACAAAATGAATGCAGCTGAATGAATGCACATTTAGAGAGAGAGAGAGAGAGAGAGAGAGAGAGAGAGACCTATTCAGGATATTCTTACGGGGCAAAAATTATCCTCTTGGGTAAAACACAACGGCATCAATATTTCAGAAAAAGTCCTTCAATAATAATTACACTATTTCTCTTTTAACTGTGGCGATACCGACAGACCTTGAGCTGCAAAGAGGGGAAAAGGCCATGTGACGTAGCCCTGGGGTATTTCAAAACTCCTGCGAAACACAAACAGTATACTGGATGAACCCGCAGGCTGCCGACCACATCCTTCCTCTGCAGAATTGAAAATGGAATAGAACTCTTGCTCCTTCAGGTAGAAACCGTCTCCACAGCAACCGGAGGATCCAGGAGAAAAAGGAAAATGTATTCAGTCGAGCATTGACAAAAGAATGGCCCCCAACAAACTCCTTGAGAATTGCTATTATTTTGCCCATTGAAAGCCTGTCACATCACATTCTAAACCAGGGGTCGGCAACTCGCGGCTCCTAAACCACATGCGGCTCTTTCATCCCTCTGCAATGGCTCCCTGTAGCATGGGAGGTGTCCCCCTGACTTTTAATAAAACCTAAACTTTTCCCATGCATATTTTTTTGGCCAATTGTGTTCACAGAGGTTTTCAAGGGCCAATGTGAATAAATATAGATTTAAATAAAAAAAAAAATTAAAAGAGTCACGATAGTCACGTCGGTGTGGATACATTTTATTCGTGTCCAAAACGATGTGAACATCACGGAGTGCTGAACACTCTGAACATTCAAAGAAGAAAATCCAAAAACAGATATATATTATAGAAGTAACTTTTGACACCAGGAAATTCCTAATATGGACAAAGGCATCCCATTATCGCTGTAGCTAAGCTGAATAACAAGCAGAAACATTAACTGATGAAACACGATGACAATAAACGATTGCGACAGTATATGGTTTATGTGTGTTTTTCAAGTCTTTTATATGAATGATACAGCGGTAATTGACATAGCCTTAATTACAGTACAGAAGCTATAAAATATATTTTCTGCCTTATTCTGCCTAAATATTTAAATGTTCCCTGATTTCAGTCTACTCCTTTCTGTGACTACGAACGTTTGTTATATACATAAACATATATAAATGCATATTATTAGGCCAATTGTTTTTTACTATTGTTACATTTGACATTTCTGTCCCCTTCACTTTTTAAATGATTGCTACTCCCCTGCCCTGTAACACAACTGAATATAACACTTTAGCTATATGGCGTGTTATCTTTATTTGGGGATCAAATATTTTGTGGCTCCAAGTGAATTTTATTCAGTCGAAAAGGGGCCAAAATGGCTCCTTTGCATTGAAGGTTGCAGACCCCTGGTCCTGGGCTTGTAGTGCAGTGATGCCCAAATACGCTGCTATGCTAGACTGTTGCTATATTAGATAGAAGACGCATCAATCCCATAATAATTTATAAGTTTTGACTGAGTGTATTCACGTAGTGTACAGTATATAGTGGAAACAGGTCTTATCTCGCTCCCTAATGGTTGCCAGGTTACAAACTAGGACATGCTGGGGGGCTATGGCTGATTTCATCAAAGTCTAGCTCTCACATCTATGAAATATGCACAGAGTTTTTAACTTTAACTCACATGCATATCAAAACAAGCCGAGTGGCAGGCTGATTCAATCTGGCGAGCGTGAAGAGAGAATACTGACATGCAAATCGCCTAAGCAGGAGAATATTAATTTGTGGCGGTGACGGTTTACTCAAGTATTCTTAAAGCATCTCTACCGCATTCTGAGGTGCGTTGCTGCTTACAGTGCAAGATCAGTGTTGCATTTTCTGATTGTGGTTTGTAACAAAACAGGCAGGAATAATTAACAGAGCAATGCTGTAATACCTTATGATCTCACTTTCATCAACGTTTCTTCACTTCCATCATTAAAGACTTCTAATTAGAAGGAAACTTGCAGAAAGGTATTCACAGCTTGATTTTTACTGTGTTGTGTATTAACAGACATATTTTAGTCATTCAACAAAGATTACATAAGCTAATGTATCTGTGCCAAGGAAAAACCCTACTTCATGCATCAAGCAGAACTGAGATTGTGAAAAATACCAGGGCAGGGTTGTTACAAATTACACAGGCACTAATTTACCATAAAACACACTGGAATCCATCATTAAAAAGGTACGAGAATATGGAGCAACAGTGAATATGCCCAGAACTGGCCGTCTTCCAAAAAGGGGTTGAGACAAGAATAAGTCCATCAGTACAGAAGTTCCAGTCCGACGTGAAAGATAGGAGAAGGTGAGTATGAGATAATAATAGCATTTGTTAACCTAACTTGTACAGAAGAGTGTCAAGACGAAAGTTAGTGGATTTTTTTATTTTATTTGGTGTTTACCTGGTTGACACTCATGCAGATGATGCAACATTATGTTGTCAAAAATCTGTTGGCAAAAACACAGTTGTCCCTCAGCCCTTTTTCATGATTAAAAACATGTAATATTGTTTATTCTATTGTACTGTTTATGTAGTGTTCAGAGTCAGTCACATATGAGTTTCATGACCGTAGGAAGCTACCTTAGAAGCTAGCTGTTAACTGTATGTAGGCACTAAAGACAGTGCACTGGCCTAGTAGGTTTTGGAACAGAGCTTTGCACTAAAGTGCAATGCTTGGCTCAACACACATCATAGCACACTGAGAGTGTGTGATGCTTTGGGGATGCAGTTCTACAGTAGGGACTGGAAAACTCATAAAGATGGATGGAGTTAAGTACAGAAAAATCCTCAGGGAAAGAGACTATCTGTAAGAGAACTGGGACGAAGGACCTGAAACAAACAGTTAAAGGACTACTGGAAAGGTTCAAAATGAAAGGGTTAACTGTGTTGTACTTGCACAGTCGAAACCCAGAACTCAATCCATTCAAATATCCATCGGATGCCGTTAAAACCCATTAGAAGATGAATGTCAGAATATGAAACTAACCTAAACACAATCACAGTAGGTCTCAATTACCCTATCTCTCTGGTAGGATATATATTTTTTAATGTTTTATTACATTTAGTTTTTTTAGTCATAGTGTACTGAACATTTGAAATGCCTAAACAACCATTTGTGTCTTTGTGGGAATTGCCATTTTGAACAGAAGTTGCCACATTCATTTTTAGTTTCATTAACAATAGATGGAAAATAAAAAAGTCTGGTTGTTTTATTGTTTCACTCTCCACTACTTCAAGAATATATTAGTGCTCTGGATTTTGTGCATAATGACTCGAAATGTTAATCACACAGATGCTGACATTTGCTTATAATGTGAGCATGTTGTGATAATACATTTGGTTTCATAACAGCAACTATTTTATTTAATTAATCATTTAATAGCGCAGTAGTTAAAAGTTCAATAACCTGAATACGTTTTGAGCTTTCAGAGACAAAGAATATTCTTTAACACTCTTTTAACACTTTTCTATTTGAATACAGTATATAAATTAATCCTGAGCTGAATGTTTAGCATAAATATTTCAGTTCAGCGTCACATTCAGAAGTCATTCTGAAATGCTTATTTACTGTAACATTTCTTATTCTTATCAATGTTTAAAATAGTTGTGCTGTTTAATAGAAACAATCTATTTTGATTGAGATTTAATATAAAATACCTATGCGCTGCAGTTTTCAGAGTGAAGTGGGTAATGTGTTCAAGTACAATCCATGACATACAGTGCTTCACTCTGAAACATGCAGGAAATGTATTTATTTGCTGGCAAACCACCAAAATAAAAGAAGTTTGATATTTGAATTTGAGCAGAGATGCACTGATTGACCATCGGCCATAATCGGAATGGGGCATCATTTTTGTTTTATTTTAGAGTTTGCAAGCCCAAAGAGGAGAAAATACATTAGCAGGCAGAGCAATCTCACTGTTCACAATGCGCGAAATATGAATTCATCTCTGAGGGGAACTGTCTTATCTTGCCTCACTAAAATGCATTTAGTGTTTACAGCGGTAATCCAGGAAACAAAGCACCACAGCTGTTCCTTAAGCGCCACCTGCTGACAGAGAGTGAATTAGCATTTTCATTCAGCCCATGTGCTTTTTTTTAATTTTGCAAAGCTAAAGTCAGAACATTCTGTTTTTGCTTCAGGTTTTGAAATTATGCAGTCTAATTTAGATCAAAATCTAGGCTAATAAAGCAACCAACCATATATTTATATTTTGATTCTTTCTTGCCTTTTGCTTAGATACAAAACATAAAAAATCTGTATTTGGATTCTGCAATGAAAAGCTATGATCAGTGCATTACTAAATTTAAATGTTAATATTATAGCTGCCTTTGGACAATAAAGTTCTCTAATTTAAATACTGTAGCTAGCTGAGCTAATGTAAGTTTATTTATTTATTTATTTATTTGTGCAACTGTCTTCATATGTAATTTTTTCATGTTATAAAGCTATGCAGTCTCTGTGTGAATGATCGGTTGTGGAATTGGCTGCGATGCAAGGGGAACCAGCTAAAATCTTACCTGGGGCACCAAATTGTTTAGGTCTGGTCCTGATACAGTATATATATGCTTGGAGAAAAAAAAAACTCTCTCTCTCTCACACACACACACACATACATAGATATATAAAAATATTTATACAGTATTTTCTCTCTGGGTTTAATTTGCAAATGTCATACAAATGTCCTGTAGAGTGTAAGCCTGAATTCAGGCTCAAATGCACATGTTTGTTTAATATGATGGTCACATTGCCTGTCCTATATGCCTTCTACAGAGCTGCTGCCCAATTGCCTAATCTCACCCATTCTGTCACAGATTGTCCCTCTCTCAATTCTTAGAGAAATAACCATGTTCTGCACCAAGAAAACAGGTCTGATATTAAACAAAACAATCCAAAAATCCATCCAAAAGTACAGTAAATGCACGACTACACGACAAGTTTACCGGCACAGCTGAAAAGGAAACAACGGCCAGTATGAGGGTCGTTAAGAGGGTCTAATTAAGCCATCTGCCTTGTGCGACAGTGCAGTAGTAATTGCTGCTCGACTTAGACGTTACTGTTGTATATTAGCTACTGAAATTAAACCATGTAATTAATTGGACCAATACGAAGTGGCTCACGCTGGCCTCTTTGTAGGTAATTAGGGGATTGTGATAAACACAGAGCACCCTCGAACGGTAGCGCAGCGGTCACGGTCCTTATGAACCATACGTCCAAATGGCTATCTCTGATCGTCCGCCTTCACCAAAGCGTTCAACATAATCGTCATCAAACTGCACCATGCTCAAGGAAAAAAAAAGGCTGCTCTTCAGGTATCAAGCGATTATCGTGATCTCTGTAAAGGTTGCACAGCACAGCAAAAACAGCACCTCGGCCTCACCTGCATGCAAGCAGTCAAAGGTTAGAGTCAAAAGTGGGCAACGAGGAGCAGAAGAGCCGAGGAAGCCTGCATGCACCCACACCAAGAAAAGAAAGGCTTTCCAGGCGAAGCGCCATGCTGATTGCACCGGCTCGAGTGTCTCCTGCAATCACGGCTCAAGGCACGGCTGATCTGATTACGACGCTGTCACTGATGATTTCTGAGGGGGCTTGAGTGTTCTCCCGCAAAGAGCTGATCCCATCCGAGGAGCTTGAGAGAAATGCGAGAGAATGCTTTGTAATCCCGCTGAATGCGAATGCCGGCCACTTGCATTGGAGAGGGAAGCCGAGTCCATTTGTTGACCTCGCCGAATGAACTTAAAACGTCCTCTAACAGAGTCTTTTGACTGTGCTCTTCTTTATTTGATGGAACAAAGCATTGGATTCAATAAGAGAAAATTAAAAAAGTAGATCTGGGAAAGCATGGTTGCGGAACATGCTCCAAGACTTCAGAATGTAGGCCAATATCTCTAATGATGATTAAAAGAAGCAAACTTTGAAGGTGCTGCCGGCTGAAAGCTGATTCTACAGCAAGGTTGGGCTTGAAACACTGGTGAAAAACGAACATTACATAGTAGAGATCAAAGAAAAAGAGAGAATGAAAAATAATGAGAGAGCAGTGAGACACAGATTAGGCAGCTGAGGAAAAAGGTGCGATGGCAAAATAATGAGAGCAAAAGAAATCCAGCCCCAGCCAATCTGAGGGTCTGTTAACTGCAGCATGGACAACAATGAGTCTTAAATCACCGCACTGAATTGCACAAGAAGCATTTCAAAGCCTAAAAGCAGCCGTAAATCACAGCAGGGGTTAGAGACAGCGGGGTCACTATGTCACTCCCTGTGTGGATTCGGCTCTGCTTCTCACATGAGTCCGTATATAACTATTGGAAACATCTGATTACATTCAATGGGAAGGCAATTTGTGTGCCATTAGTCTCATTGCAACAAAGAAGAAAATTTCATGAACGTTTTATTTTTACTATTATTATGGCTTTTCTAAGTGCCATTTATGATAATTTATTGAATTATTCGGTCACACTTTATTTTAGGGTGCTATTCTCACTATTAACTAACCATTAACTATGACTTTTGCCTCAATTAACTCCTTATTTGCTGCTTATTAATAGTTTATAAGGTAGTTGTTAAGTTTAGGGTATTGGGTAGGATTATGGATGTCATGCATTATAAGTACTTCATAAGCACTAATAAACAGCCAATATGTTAATAATAGACATGCTAATAAGCAACTAGCTATTAGTGTGAGTTGGACCCTATACTAAAATGTTACTAATTTTCATTTAAATTAATAATATTAAGTTACTGAATTAAGTCAACAGAAATTACTTGCCTCTTCAAAATAAACAACTATACAGTCAACATGTTTGTATTTTCTAGATTTGATTTTAATCAACCAAAATGACAAAAATGTTCAGATTAACACCGGTTTCACACCACAAAGCGTGAGCAGTGCCTATTTTTTTTTTCAGTGTGCATGTTAATCAATGAGTGCATTCACACCGGCAACAGGAGCAGAGCGTGCAAACGTTTCCAGTGTGAATACTCTCGCGCATCTGCTGCTGCAGTGACGATGTAATTACGCTCACGCACCACTCGTGCTTGCAGTGTGAAGCCGGCAATAAGTGCTTTAGAATTCGCTTTCAACATTAAATTTAATGGTCATGTATTATTTAGCTACAGACAGCCACAAGCAAAGCCACAGAGCAGAAGTTCTTATGCACACTCAGCGGAATTGACTGGGACACTGAGCGAGGAGATCTGGCCTCGAAGAACGGCAGGAAATTTTGAAGTTTCAATAATCCCCTTTTTCATGGCAAAGCCACAGAGAGAGCAGAGCGCTGCTGTAATTCCCCTTACGCGAGGGCATGAATCACACGTCTGCCGCCAATATTATCATCACTGTGTGCTCGCTGTGCGCTCGTCTATCTGTGAAATTGTGTAATCCTTGGAGATATTGCCAGGAATAATTGTATTATCTCTCTAAATAGCAAAAATGAGCTGTACCCAGTTCTTTGGAAAGTCCCAATCCCCAGTCTTGTCAAACGTTGTTTAAAAATAAATGTGCAAAACTTTTGTAAACATGACCGAGATATATGATTGTGTTCTGTTTCGTTCTTTTATTTTTAGTCTGCCTCTGAAGTCCTGCACCACAGCCCCACTTCAGATATCTGTCAGAAAGAAACAAATGAAAGGATACCAGTGATTTTGGAGGCGTCTCCATTCTCCGAGGCCAGACTGTGTTGTTTCAGGAAGAGTGCCGGGGTGTTCTCGACTCTGTCAGGGGAGAAACCAGTGGGCGGATCCTGGGCTTGCGCATTTCAGACCTGGAGACTTGGGTCTCCAGTTCTCACCACTGTTGTTTCTGCTGTTCAACACCCTCTACAAATAACACTCTATTCTGAGACGGACATCACAGAGGTGATTGGCTGTCAACGGCACTCAAACAGCATGAAGAGCTAACGACTGCACTGCTGTTATTTCGGGAGGATTGACGAGAACAGTTTTTAATTTCGGAATGTGGGTATATCTTCACATGTTACGCAATATATAGATTTCAGATATTCCATTTATTCCCTTCCATTGCTGCTTGTTATTATCATTAATTTGATTGAACGGTTCATATACTTTGCTTGCAGGGGAAAACGCTCCGGGAATTTAAGATGTTACATTGTGTAATGAAAAGCCAGGCTGTCAGGTCTGGGATATAATGATGGCACATCATCAACGTTATTTTAACACATGGCTGCACTAAGAACTTCATTAAAAATTATGAGGCCCTTCATTTGTGTCATGCAGTGACGCTCAGGATTAAGTAGGAATTTGGGTTTTTGTTAGTTTAGCCAAATTTTTCTGTTTGTGGTTCTATGTGGACCAATACACTTCACAAAACAAAGCTATCAGAACACAAGGCCAGTTAGCTTCTCCAAAAACTATTACAATTTTAATTTCTTACCATTTTAATTTCAGTTTTAAGATTGACAGATAATATTCTGTTTTTGAAACCGAACAATACATATAAATGATGGCTTGATATTTATTCAGATGTTTGCTATCTGTAATAGTAAGTCGGGAATAAATATATTTAACTTTATCATTTACGTTTAAACTGAAAAACTGCCAAAATGTCCATAATATCAAATAAATCAATAACTCCAAATTTGGGAAATAAAGGACACACAACCTAAATCTGGGGAATATACTTCAGCCAGCAAAGACTTGTAGAAGATTCCCAATGAATTTACACAACTTTTCCAATCATTTGTGCTTACTGGATAAAGATTTTTAATAATAATCTAGAAGAGACTGACCTCAAAGAGCAATTAGTGAATAAAATATTAAGTATTAACTGAGGAAAACCACTGAGATTATTATGGTCAATATATCTGTGAATACATTATATAGTATAACTAAAAAAAAATGTTGTTTTAACCCAACTTTAGGTCAAATATGGACTAATCCAGCTGTTGGGTTAATTTTTATTGAATTTTTAACCCAAAAGCTGGGTTAGTCCATGTTTAGTCAATTGAAACAACCCCACTTATATAATAATTTATATGATTTTCCCAGATTTTCCATTGACTGTAAACAACAACAACAACAACAACAAAAAACAAGGCAGTATTGTATTGTTATGTTAATGGTTAGATGGTTTGGCTGAACAGAACATAGGTCATACAACAAAGTCAACGGGTGTTTTATTATTGTTCGTTTTTTTCTTTTTGCTTCAGCCCTGGAATGGTTTTGGACATGGTTGAGGTAGTTTTAGTGCAGGTGTATGAAGAGGAATCCAGGCAACTGGAGGCTGATTTCACCCCTCACAGCTCACAGCATGGCTGTCTCCCTTTAGCAAGGGCTTGGGTGTGATCCAGACCGAGCGATTTCTCCTCAATGTCACATTTAGTAAAACACACACCACAGGTCTGGAGCACAGAGGAATGGGAGTAACCTTAACCCTGCTGCTGCAGTTACAGAGCATTACTGATTCTGCTATTAATCTTACACATAACGCAATTGTCGAGCCTTTCAGCAAGGTGTGGGGGCCAAAGCGGTGCTTTTAGACAAAGCCAATATTTTCGTTTTGACTCAAAAGTTCACATTTCTCTTGGGCAGCGCAACCTCAGCATCAACAGCTGACCACTCACAGGGAGCTCAATGGCATAAGGTTCGCTCGATCCAAACCGCAGTCCTCTAGTTTATTGTCTAACCGCTTTGGCCATCACATTGATTGGACTGCAGTTGCAGGTCTATTCTCAGAAGCGGCACTGAAATGACACATGCACTTAAAGTGATGGCTCTACATCTAGTCGCTTCTTTTGAGGAGGGGAAAATTGTGAAGAAGTCTTGTTTTCAATAAGACAGGCGGTAGAGAAAATGAAGGTGTCACGGTAATGCACTCTCATTACAGACCCACATTTTGGCTATTCAGGACAAACAATGAATCATACACAAATACCAGTGTTTTGAGTCACTGATCAATTATTCCTTATTGTTCCAACCTACACTTTTTGTGCAGCCGCTTAGAGCTTGACACTGAGACGGTAATGGATTGCGGCTCTCTTTGGAGCAAACTGCTTTTGATGAGGTCCAATCTATAGTGTACACACCAGTGATCCACAAAGGATAGCCTCTTTTCACTGGTAAGAGGCTGCATCCATCATTGCTTTCTCGAGTGGCTGTGCATTAGGAGATGCCCTTGCTCAGATCAAGGTGCACCCTTGAGCCTCAAGAAAAATGTTTGATCTGGGAACCGTCCACAGGGGGCCCCGTCTTCGCTGTATATATTCGGATGATCAGGAAACCTCACATCAGCATGCAGGGGCCAGCGTGAGTAAACAAACAGAACCTGCTGCTTGTCAAACATCATGCCTCCATCAGCGCATTGAGCTTTGGGTATTAGAGGAGGAGGGGAGGGGCATGCAGCATTTCAATGAGACGATGACAAAAAACAAGATGGAGAGAGGGGGAAGAAACGTTTGATTCGATTTCTGCTGTTTGGCAGATCCTCAAATAAAACTGTGGAAATCCATCAGGCTGTGGGATCAGTGGCAGGCCATGATGGGTGATGGGTGAATGATTAAGGCCTCGTTCACACGGAGACGGAGCTTACCCCAATCCAATCTTTTTTTTCCTCGACTCAAGAAAGATCCGCGTCCACACGAAACCGCAAAATGATGTAGTGTACATATCAGACCAGTATGTGGCGCTGTAATTCTGCCACAGAGATACACTAAAAACAGAGAAGAAGACTTGGACTATGCTCATAAACCTTGCGAGTGGTACACAAACGAACATGGAACAATACATTTATTAATCAGTTTTAATGTTAGTTAACAAAAGACAATCGTTCAGTGTTTGTTCATGTTTTTGTTACTGTTACGGGACGTAGTGGTGTCTGACTGGGGGGAGACGTGGGCTGATGACGTCATCGTTTCAGAAAGTATACGGATTAGCCGTCTAGACGAAAATGCAAAGACGGCGTTTTCAAATTTATCCACTCTGGGACCTGGTTTCAAAAAATAGCGGTTTCACCTTGCGAAAACGCCGGATCCTTGTGGACGAAACGCCTATCCGATAAAACATTTGTGCGTATTCACAGAAACGTGTCTCCGTGTGGACGGGGCCTAAAGGTCTAGGGGCAAGAGTTAAATAATCGTGACCAGTACGGAGAAAAGTCAACCAATTAATCAACCGAGTTTACCTTGAGTTTAGCCTAAGGCAAAAAACCAAGCAGAAAATGCGAATAAAGTTTCTTATTTCTATCTTAATAATAATAATAATAATAATAATAATAATAATAAAAATAATAATAATATAATATAATCTTATTAGTAGAAATAACAGTACAATTTTATGAACTTAGAATTAAAATTAAATTAAAATTAATATATGATTATTATTATTATTATTATATAGAAACTATTATATGATATTATATATTATATAATATTTCTACTAAATTGTTAATTAATAATAATAATAATAATAATAATAATGCATTACTAGAAATTACAGTACAGTTTTATGACACTTTTAAGATAAACTCAATATTTCTGGAGAACAGCTTCTTGCCTAATAAAACGGCTGTTATTAGGCTACCAAGTATTCAATCCTTTTTAATGAGGAAAAATAAAGTCTTCCTTTGAAATATAATAATAATAATTAGGGCTGTTAATTTAACGCGTTAATTAGATTAATTAATTATGGAGAAAAATAAAGCGTTAAAATTATTAACGCATTTAACGCACTTGCCCCGCCCCAGATCTATGTGGATCATCTGCCATTTCATACAGTCGACTGATGACTAATATGAGGCAGGGCAACAGCTTACTGTATGATGGAACCTAGAAAATATCCCTAAAAATTCAAGATATGGGGCGAAATGCCCCTGTTTGAAATTTTGTCTCATATTTACATCACATAATTAAGAAATATCACACGAGCAGTAGGCTAAGTGTAAATGTGATCCTCATCTTATACAACAGTTCAATAAGAAGTTAATATTGTGTTATTTTAGACACAATGTTATCTGTTTTGCTCAATTTTGCCAACCAGAAGATAAAGACAAAGCAGAACTGTTCATCCCCAAGCAACCCACAGCGGCATTTCATTTTTTAATCCACGTTTACTTCACTCCTGAATGAATCAGCCATTTGAACGAATCAAAAGAATGAATAAATGACTTGATGACCTAAGACATTTACCACTACCTACTGGCAGTTTTAGTTTCTTATTTAAATTATCATTTCATTAAAAAAATAATTTAATATTTTTTATAGTAATAATACTAAAGTTAAGAAAATAAATTATTAAAGTTATAGTTCACCCAACCAAAAATCACAATTCTGTCATCATTAACTCACATGGTCCAAAGGAGTAGGCTATATGTAATACATTTTATCAAACTAAATATTTCTTGTTGAATCTAATTTTTGTAACCTCTGTTTGATGCTTTGAATTTGCTTGTCTCTTTGATGACTTTATATTTTCAGAGTTATTTCTCCAAATTTGATATGCGATTAATTAGATTAATTAACCACACCATGTAATTAATTAGATAAAACAATTAATCGCTTACCAGCCCTAATAATAATAAGAAGAAGAAGAAAAAGAAAAACAGGAACTGTGAAAGGCTTGTGCAATAAACACAAAGTGCATATGAGTGCTGATTTCCAGCATGTCAAGCAGATAAGTGCTGTGCCAAGGACTCTTCAGATGGCATGAGATGCACAAATGACGAGAAGCGTCTAACGCAAATGTCAACGGCATGTGATGGAGGCAAGGGTCTGCATGGTGTGACAGCTCCCTTCCCCTCTATCTCTCCATCATCTCATCCTTACATCAGCCCGGCCCCTGTACACCTGACTGACTTATTCAACTAATCTACATATCAATTACATCAATTATCTCCACCTTGCTGCCGGGGGCCGCACTGAGTGATGGGATCTGGCAGGATGTGATTATTGGTCAGAGGGGGTGAAGATTTCCAGCTTGCTGAAAAATGCTTTAGGTCTGTATGGAAATACAAAGCAAGCTCATTAGGAAATCATATTGTTCATTATAAACATGCATGAAATGTGTTGTAGGTATAAACCCCTGAGTGCATCAGAATGCATAGAATGTTGAAAGGACCTGTATGACGGGGGTTTTGAATAAAGCGGCGGAATTTAAATGTGCCGCTGAGTCATCAAGTCGATCTGTCAATTTTCAAGCAATTTGAACTTTACCAGCCGTCGTTGCATCAGGGTTGGACACTTTCAATTGTGGGACTCTGGTAATGGCTGTGTAGATGCCTTACAAAAGCAGTGATGTAATTCACGACATGTCGGCTCCGCCTCCTGTTTCCACGTGATAAGGACACTGAAAATTCACTGCATATTTTGTGGTAGATGGATGGGAGGGCATGTGAGATTAATGTCAAATTGGAAGCAGTGAATCGGACTGACTATACCAGTTGTAATGAAAAACTCAGAAAGGGCCATGATTCTGCTAACAGTTGCCTTGATGATCCCATTACTGTGCGGGATCTCATTCCCCTGTTGAACTACTTGTCATTGGGGATGAAGGACTGACCCCTCTAACCCTCTCTGTTTAAAAGGATCATTTAGCACTGTCCTCCCAGACTCTTCAGATGGAAAGCTCGGCTACTATAACTTCGCTTTGTGTGGGAGGTGACACACTGATTGTGGCTATCCAATGTCACCACTCTCATTGCTTCTCTCTTCCACTAAGTGTCCAGCAGCCTTAAATGCATTCAGACAACAAAAACAACGCATGACTGCTTTACTGATCAACTATTACATCAAAATGAAAGTCATCCTGTTGGTTACGCCAAACTCTTCTCAGTTCCCAGTAAGGTGGCTAAAATAAAAGCAAAGCTAAGTTGACATGTTGAAATACATTAAAGTGGAATGTAAAAAGTGTGTTTGGTCGGTTGGTGTTCAAACAAGTTAGAATTTTCAGCATCAAGAACATGCACAATTTGCACAGAGACACATAAAATCTTTATGACTTCCTTCACAATGAATCCAAAATATTGCTCCATTTTCTATAGCAAGAATAAGCATTAGATTTTTTTCTGCAAATAAGTTATACTCTCAAATTAATTTGGATTTGGTGTCAACAGGACTTAACCCACATTGTGTAGAAGTTAATTCTCCTTGATTAGCCAAGTTAAATCTCAAGAGTGCTGACAATACAGTACAACAGTATCCTCAAATCTGGCCCACGAGATCCACAGAGTTTTCCTGCAGAGTTTAGTTCTTACCCTAATCAAACATGCCTGAGCGTGGTAATCAAAGTCTTCAGGATCATTAGAAAATCACAGGTAGGTGGAGTTTGATCAAGGTTGGAGCTAAACTCTGCAACTCGTTGGCCCACCAGGGCAAGATTTTAGGAACCTTGGAGTAGTCTGTGCTTGTGGTGTTCCAAATCTTAGTATGTGAGTGGTATTGAGCAGAAGTGTGGTTGAAAATATCAGTATTTTAAAAGAAGACACTTGTTTGATCAAAATACAGTAAAAACAGTAATATTGTGAAATGTTATTAGAATTTAAAATAAGTGCTTTCTATTTTAATATATTTTAAAATTCCATTACTCAATGATCCTTCTGCTGATTTGGTGCTCAATAAATATTTATTATTGTCAATGTTGAAAACAGTTATTTTTGCCAAAATTGAAACTTTTTCAGGTTTTTATGATGAACAGAAATTTTAAAACAACAGCATTTTTTTAATGTATTTGTTTGTAGCATAATAATCTTTAATTAATCTTAACTGCCACTTATGATCAATATGATGCATCCTTGCTGAATGAAAATATAAATTTCTTAAAAAAAAAAAAAAAAAAAAAAAAAACAGTATTGTATTGCAAATGCTGCACAAACTGGGAAAATATATACTTTTCTTCTTAAACAATTTGATGAACACACATACACATTAAGATATAAGTACACATACAATTAAATCCATACATTTTAACTACTACTACCACTACTACTACTACTACTAAAAGAAATTATTATAATTGCCGTCCATATTATTTTAATTAATATGTGCATCTCAACAAGAGTGGGAGAATAAATCACAACAAAATCTAACTAATACGACCTATCGTAGAAGATGCAAGACCTGGATCATAATCCAAACACCACACAACTAAATAAGCTTAAATGGCTAGAAACTCTACCAGGTGATTAAAGCTCTATGACTTAGAGGATTATCACTGGAATATAACCAGCTCACTGGACATTCAGCATATGCTAGAGCTCAGCAGCAAGACAGGTTGTCAAAGCTCCACACAATCTTTGATTAACAAAGGTGTCAAAAAAAGATGCCTGGCGAGGAGCAGTGGCATGGCTGGGCTTAAAAAGGAGCACATCTGGCCCACACTTTTATCCAACAAACCAATCTCTCCTCTACATCTGCAGTGAGTGCAAAGAGCACAAGGCCACTCCCCATGTGATCAATTAAAGAACAGATCAAAGCATGCACATGACATACTAAGCAAAACGTACATGCGAACACATATCAGGGTGCTGTATCATCAGCCTGCTTTCCAGTGTAATAAATCTCCTTAATCAAATCAAAGATTTTAAGACCCACTGGGTATGAGCAAACTGGTCGATAAAGTGGAAATGCTGAATAAGAGTAAGGGCTTACCGTGGCCTCCTCTTGTGAGGAAGGGCATCCTGTTGATGGCGATGGGTACGGTACCATGCTTGTTATGGAAGTGATGGACATGGTGTGTGGTGCTCAGGCTGGAAGACACACGGGCACTGGCCGATCTGTCCGGTACCGAGGCCAACAAGGCAAGAGATAATGCCAACCTCCACCAAGAACCGAGGCCCAGCCAGCTGCCTCCGCCACACTCCCAGCCCAGAAGCACCACCTCCAGTCTGGGGCAGGAAGGTCCGGCATAGGCTCTTCCACACCCCATATGTCCCATCCTTTGGAAAGAGTACATCTCAGAAAGGGTTGCCCATGGCAATCATTATCCACGGGTCAAGTAAACAATGCAGAAGAAAACAATGCTACCCAGAGCCCCGAGGCTTTAACAGTAGGTTTCCAAGAGACGATAAAATCCTCAAAAAGAAGAAATTCCTTTCAAGTCGGGCTTAAAAACATCCAAAGAGAGAGAGAGAAAAAAAATGGTCAGTTCTTCCTGGCTTTCACGCTTGGTGACTATCAAAAGAGAAAGAAAACCAAACAAGGGAGCTTGTCTGTGAAGAGGAGGAGGAGGGCTGGCTCGATTGAGTCGATAAACATCTGCGCTGCAAGTCCCCAAAGCCTTCTAATCACGGCCGCACGGATCAATATTTTTAGATGCAGATTTTGTGACTTAATTGATAAGGGGAGAAACGCTCCAGGTGGAAGAGATGCCGGGAGGCGTCTCCCTTCGAGTTCCCAGCCTCAGGTATGGCTTACGTGCTATTTAGATGACTCTCCCTCAGAGGCCAGCTCCTCTATCGCGCAAGAGGAGATAAGGGACATCTCGGCGGCTAATGGATTATTCTAATGCCGATTAAAAGATGACAGCAAACAGAGAACAGAGGAGACAGATAGGATGAGACTGACTGAGCGCGATGAAGCGCTCACGTTTCCTTTTCGCAGATGGAGAGAAAGAGAGACTTCTGCTGCAGCATGGTAGAGGAAAAAAAGCAGCAAATAAATAAATAAAGCCGACTGTGACTCCTGACGCGTTGGCTGCAGACGCAGAGCGAAGCTTCTCCGCTGCGCGTTCCTTTTCGAAGTGGAAGACCTGGAGCGGAGCTGGATCAGTTTTTCAGCAGCATCCTGGATCGCTCTCTTAGATTGTTGTCTCTGACGCGGAGACCATATTGATTAGTGCTGCATTTTATCCATCTTTTATCTTTTCCCTCCCCCTTTCCGATAAGCATTCACTTGCTAATGTGCTTAGTCTGACAATGTTACCAGCAAAATGCCCCTCGCAGCTGAAGGGTGCATGTCCAAAATCCGTAAGTGCGCCGCTGTGGTGAAATGCATGCTAATTCAATTAGGCTCCTCGCGATCCTTGATAGCACTCCTCCCAGGATTGATGGGACCAAGAGCAAAGGCTGAGAAAAAAACCCCTCAGAAACATCAAGTGTTGCTTGCCGCAAGTGCGTGGTGCAGGACGCACAGTCCTCCTTCTGGATGCTCAACCAGAGACTGCTACAGAGATGTAGAGAGAGACAAGGAGAGGGAAGGAGAGGAGAGCGGTGCAGTGTGTGTCTGAGGGAAAGAGAGAAAGAGAAGGGAGGGGTGCGCAGGGAGCAGGCGATCGTAGTGCATAAGCACACATGCAGACATAGAAAGAAGCCAAAAGATGGAGAAGAAAAAAGATTCAGTTGCACAGCACAAACGCAACCAGGAATACAAATTCAGTGCGCTGCGCACGCTCAGCACAGCTTCTGAAAACACACCAGCCCCACACTGCAGAGCTTGACCAGTGAGACTAGTAATACAAGATGCTGCTTATTCCTGCAATGGTACGTGAAAGTGCCAAAGAAAGAAAGAAAGCTTTGAAAGTGTTTTTTTTTTTTTTTTTACAGGTGGTCCACTTTCACCCAATGTGGAAATCACACTTAGGAAACCTGAAAAGACTTGCTGGTGCCCAGATGCAACCCACCCCCTCCACGACCAAGATAGCAGTTGGTTCCCGATCTTGATGAATAATTTAGTATGAGACAAAATTCGACGGCATATGCCCGATGCTGTATTTCTCTCCCATTTTCTAAATGGTTCCATTACATGCTTGTTTAGGTTGTTTTATTAAAAGGTGTGTTTATTCATACAGAATCATTAATAAAACTATACAGGGTTAGATAAATATAAAAAATAATTTACATATGTCTCAAGGCCCATGAAATTAAATCTAACTGTTTGTACCAAATTTGAGCCAATTTACAAAACAAAACATCTACATACATACTGCTAAAATGCTGGCAAAATGATTTGTAAATATTAGTGCTGTCAATCGATTAAAAAAAATTAACTAATTAATCGCACAATTTTTTTAAATTAATCGCGATTAATCGCAATTAAAAGACTGAAACTTTTTGGATATGTAAATGTAAAATGTAAATAATTAATGTAAACTCAAGACAAAGAAACTATTTAAATTCAAAATATGATTGTTTATTGGAATTTTTGTTTAACTTGTAACAGATTTTCTCATGTAAACAACATACCTGCAATAAACCATCAATATCCTCCAAATTAACTGTTGGCTTGAAAGCCATATTTATTACAGAAATAAAAACACAGGCATGTAAGTACCATTTGAATTTCAAAACAATCAATGCCAATAAAAAACAAAAATGATTTCCATGTTGAATTCTAAGTGGACTGCAAAAAAATTCCAAAGTATAGTCATTGCCAGTGCTTTAAGGGGGCCAGTATGCACCGGTACTCAGTACAGCCACTTCCAAATATAGCTCTTGAGCGTACCGCCACCTCTCCGTGCGCCCAGAACGTGTTTGTAGCGTACCGGTACGCTCATTTGGACATCTGTTTTAATAGAGGTTTTAATCTTTTACCTGCACTGCCGATTTTCACGGCGCCCTTCACAATGCAAGCTTCCTAATTCATCCCACCCAGAGCAGAAACTACATTACCCATTCACCCTTAAGTTATACAAGTGAATAGCGCATGTGTCGCTTTTCCCACTGTTAAGTGTCAACAACTCAACGTGGCCGGAGAAGGTGTGTGAAACTCGTTGTGAGTTATACTAAAGCAAAATCTTGAGTATTTATTGTCTGATAAACATTAAAAACTGTCTGCGGAGGTTGAGTCGTCCTGCAGCCCCCGCTGGCTGTTCATTGGCTGCAGCATCTTTTTTCTAAGTTCTAAAAAAATACCGTAGACGGCAAGGCACACATTTAGATATTTAGATGAAGAGAGAGAGCGCAAGTTGCTGCAGCTGAGGAGGACAGTGATGCACGCGTACAGGAGTGATTGACAGTTCGCGGCACTGTGTACAAAAAATACTCCGCTACACAGTTATTTCGTTATTTTTGTTTAAGCTTATTAACGTTAGCTAGGTCTGATTTACGCACTGTTACAGTCATTGTTTTTTTTTTTTTTAAACAATGACATTTGAGTTCATGATTTTAATGTTGCTGTTTCTTGTGGCAGACTGAATGAAGAGTAATGTTTCTTGTGGCAGACTGAAGAGTAATCCGGCAGAGTTTTATACTGAAACTTTCCGTCTAAAAGTCCTTCCTTGGTCTTATCCATATTTCTTTGCATGTTGAACACACATAGGCCACAACTGGAAATAAAAAAAACTGCAACCGCGTTAATTGCGTTATTTTTTTTTAACGCGTTAAATATTTCAAATTAATCGAATGCGTTAACGCGCTAATTTTGACAGCACTAGTAAATATATAATTAACTGTCTTTATCTGCTGAAAGTCATTTTGAATGCACAAAAAACACACATACAAATTATACACACACACATACATAAACACAGTATATATTAGGCCTGAGCAACACGTTAACGAATTAATTGATTAACACTGATAATGATTTAGTTTCCGATAGCACGTGAAGACCGCAGAGAAGCGCTTGCTCAGCACAGTGGAGTGCATTGTTTTTTTAACTATGAGGTTTATTATTGTGAGTCGTATGGAACCCGAAAACAGACTGCCCTCTCACAATATACTGCTTTACATATCAATCGCTTTTGTCGCTCAGAAATATTCACGCAATCATGCACCACGTATCAGAAGATCTGCGCTCCAGCACGTTTAAAGCTCATACGCACTTATCTATATATATCTGAACCACGCTCTTGCCCACCTCTTCCAACCGAGCCAGGGCAGGGACTGCCAAACGGAGCAATCACACTAGTCAAACGAACCAGGCTTTGGTGAATAAGATTGCCAATTGTGAGCACACCCTAATTATTCTCCCACGTCCCACACACACAAGTCTTTACCCGCCGATCACGTCTTGTCCCACGCCACACTTTGCTGCGAGGGGTCCCGCGAACGTGCAGGTCTTTAATAGGAAAGTGCCTGTTATAATGTTATGATCGAGGCTCTGGACTCTAAGCATAACTTGTTTTTCTATAACAAACTATAAAATAGTTCTATAAAAACGTTAATGTCCTGGCAGTGACAAATAGCTTGTTTTATATTTAATTTATTTACATTAATGTTATTAGTTAAGATTCAAAATAAATATTTTAACTGCTATTATGTAAAAGGAATACTGCTGTAAAAAACACCTTATTTTTTTAAGTGTTTGCAAACTAAATGTTATTGCACTTTTGTTCATATAGCAGTACATTTAAATGAAAAAAAAAAAGATTACGTGATTGCGCAATACAATACTTTTGAATGCATTATTAGTTTAGTGCATAACAATGCGATTAATAATTTTAATCATTGCCCAGTACTAATATATATGCATCTCAGTAAATTAGAATGTTGTGGAAGTTCATTTATTTCAGTAATTCAACTCAAATTGTGAAACTTGTGTATTAAATAAATTAAATGCACACAGACTGGCGCAGTTTAAGTTTTTGGTTCTTTTAATTGTGATTTTGGCTCATATTTAACTTAACACTGGACTTCAAGGAACTTTGGCTATGAGCTTCTCCACCCTTCCTCCAGATTCTAGGACCTTGGTTTCCAAATGAAATATAAAACTTGCTCTCATCTGAAAAGAGGACTTCTCCTTAGCCCAGGTAAGACACCTATGACATTGTCTGTGGTTCACGAGTGGCTTAACAAGAGGAATACGACAACTGTATCCAAATTCCTTGACACGTCTGTATTTGGTGCCTCTTGGCCCCAGCCTTAGTCCATTCTTTGGCATGTCACCATATTCTAATTTGGTGAGATGAATTGGTGGGTTTTAGTTAAATGTGAGGCAAAAAATACACTATTTATTTCATTTTAGTAATACATTTTAATTATAACAATTATAAACACAGATGTTCTAGAAAGATATATGTTGCTGTGTAGCATCTCATATCATATCATCATCTCTGCATGATACCAACCAGTTAAACAATGGTATATGGTAAGTTTGAATTTATGAGTTGCAAATATGCCAATGGCAATGGCACAGATAAACAAGACTTAAAATATATCCCAACACAAATTTTGTTTCAATATGAAATTTGTCAGTGCTCCAATGAAAGCAATTGAATCCTTACTGGTGTTACTTGTAAGAGCAGAGGTTTTTGATCAGTAAAAATGTATGGACACTACAAATGATGATCATCCCATGAAAGTGTGTGAGAAAGAGAGATAGAGAGAGAGATGGACTCAATCTATGCTTCATACATCAGATAAATCACCCAGGATAGAGATCTCAATTAGGATTGCCTTGCCGGTTGAAAGGATGTACGTGGGAAAAAAAGGCCAAACAGCAAAGAGCCAGAGCCACCTTTCATGGTGACAGGAGGGGAGAAGCAGGCCATTACTCAGACACAGGGAGGGAGTGAGGGGGGCTGCCGCCGCCAATGAGCTGGGTTGATTGAACAGAATGGAGAAGAGGAGGGGGCAACTCCGTGTCACAGCAAACAGCAGCCAAGTCTGTAAATCCACCATGTTAGATGCAGCTAACAGCCACAGTTAGCCACACTGTCGACTCAGTTCAAATGAACACAGAGGCCTGCTCATCGAGATTTAGCCTCAGGGCAGGCCGAGGGAGATGCCCATCCCACTGTAATCGATTCTCATTTCTCTGCAGACCGAGATACACAGACGATAACCTTGAGATCAGATGACATGCTTCCAAGCTGTACAAAAACATCCATACTGAAGGATATGGAATGCAGCGTCGAAAAAGAATCAATGATGGTAGTCGCCATTTTCTATCTAGAGGTAGAGAGAGACACATGCAGCTCCGGTCACGTAATGAGGCCTAGATAACCTCAAAGACTGATGATGATGAAGGCTGTAGTGGAATTAGGGTGTCGGTAATTCATAAGA
The DNA here is from genome assembly GCF_023724105.1 of Carassius gibelio. Classification (NCBI taxonomy): domain Eukaryota; kingdom Metazoa; phylum Chordata; class Actinopteri; order Cypriniformes; family Cyprinidae; genus Carassius; species Carassius gibelio. Next base: position 14,219,751 of record NC_068391.1, read on the forward strand.
GGTGTCATCTACTGTCATTCTGGTGAATTAGGGACATTCTCCTCAGCGGCGATAATATCTTCATGAGGGTTCTCTGAGATGAAAGACTGGTATTAATCAATTTGCCAACCCTGGGGTTGCACAGCACGATAAGAGACGATGCTATCTGGGCCGTGCACGCTTCTAGGTGCGAGGCATCCCTGAGTTTAACCATCTGTCACCAGGCAGTTTTAGTTGTTGGCCATCTTCTCTCCACACAGCACGCTGACCCACTCAGAGTCATAGGGTTGAGACGACATGCAGCGCATGTGATAAAGGTACCCACAAGGAGACCAAACGCCAATCATGTCCATTGTGTTGGCTTCAGAACCCCGAAACACTTATGATATTAGAGCACACTGCTGCTAGCAGACTATTGTTAACCTTCTTACTATGTTAAAAGTGCCAGTTCACTCAAAAATACAAATTTTGTCATCATTTAATAACTCTCATGCCAATCCAAACCTGTGTGACTTTTTTTTTCTTCTGAGGAACATCAAAAAAAGGGGTCTGATGGGGTTGATACTTCAAATATTCAAAGTATAGTTAAAAAAAATCAATGTATTTCCAGAAAATACAATACGTAATAAAATGTCACCTAAATGTCCTTAAAAGACTACATTTTCACGATCCCTTTTTCCTGATTGTTTCTTCAAATACTTACATATACTTTTGAAAAGCCTTACTTTAAAATCTTTATAAATGTGTACAAATTTGTATTTGTATACATGACACATTTGAATAGAAATGACTAATGTTTATTTTAGTTTACAGTAAATAGTTGTCAATACATTTGAGAGAACACTTCATTTAAGACAACAGAAGTGATTATGAAATTATACAAGATGTTATTAAATCCTACTTACAGTAAGTGGGTGAAAAAAGCACTTTTAAGCTTAATTACTCTCTATACTCTTTTTAAAAGTATGCTAAAGTGTTCTTCAGACAACCTGACAAGGCTGCTTAACCTAGCAACATTAGTATGACCTATCGCTTTTGGGACAGGTCTATCTTTTTGCCCAAACAATGAAAGCAGGAAGGAATTTTTGGGTAAACCATTATTCTGCGTAAATCATTATTTTTGCAATTCCATTTCCTGACAATAGCGGCACAGAAATGACTCCTAAAGTTCACCTTTAAATGCTGTCGCCCACGTTAGCACAGCTTTCTTGTTGTGGTTGTTGTTGTTGTTGTTATAGTTTTATATGCTGACACACTAATGACTAGCCTATTGTAACATTCCCTGTTGGTCTGAAGGAATCGATTTCAGACAGCATTGAAGAATCTAATTTATTCCTTAATACTGTGTAATTCCTGATGAAAACCAACAGTGTAATGAGTGTGTGGGGATAAACAAGAGGAATAGAGACATCATCTGCACTTTCCTGTATCCTGAGCATTTCCACCCAAGACATTTGTGCACTAGCCCCTGGGGCAGACGAGGTTGGATTAATAATGGCAGTTTTGGTATAATTACTCATAATGCCTGCCTCCTCTGGAACTAATGGCCCGTGGTTGAGATATCTGCTGGATTTAATTCAACTTAAAGAGACAGCACCTCACATTGCTCTTTAGGGGAAGGGAAGAAGCCCGGTGTGAATACACGCTTGGCTGCACCTAAACGCACTCATCCAAAACCACTGGGTCGTTTGACAGGTTAAGATGATTGCATTGCCTTTTAATCTGGCAGAGCAAACTCTGTGTTTGAGATTTCTGCCATTACAAAGATTTCTATTCAGAAATCTGATATCATGTCTTGATTTATGAAAAAAACAGACTACATTTTTTCTTTTGTCTGCGGCACAGAAGATAAGGAGAAGGTATTAAGAACTCAGGAAATGGCGCAAGTGCCATCTACTAGTGAGTTCTCTCTTATCAGAATAAATTCTGCCTGAGCCGGTTCTGCTCATGTCCGCTGAGAGTATATTAAAGCAAACAACATTAAACCAACAGGATGGGGATCCTGGCACCTCAAAGCACAAATATATGATGTTAAGGATCTGCGATCCAAAGCGTATTAAATTCTCCCTCAGGGTAATATAAAATACAGAATCGAATAGAATTGAATAGAATCGCATCGAATAGAATCCTGAGGCGCCTGAGCACTTAGAGAGACCATTAGATACAAAGATACAAATTACAGTACTTGAATAATGACTTCTAAAAATTCAGCTTCATCAGCCCAAGAATATATTAGGGGTGGCACGGTTCGCTGAAAAAAAATCACGCGCTAGGACCGCGGTTCAACTTAAATCTGACAAAGCATCTGTAATATGGTTTGCTATAAATAACATGTAAAACAAACTGGGTTCAACTATTATATGTTTCTGTTCATGGATGTCCATTCTGGATTCCCAGACATTACAACAATAGCGATGAGAAAAAATAAAATACCAAAAAACAATAAAACCATTCACTCTTGATAATTGTGAATGCCTTATGCTGAAATATGAGCAGTCATTTATTCCGTCATTATCCGGGTGCTGATAGCGCGCGCGCACAGATGAGACCTGAACAGCACATGTTAATATGTATTTAAACTAAACTTATTTAAGCTTTGTCACATTTAAGAGCCAGAGGACACGAGCTCACGCGCACAGTGAGAAGAATTGTGCATGCGCTCAACCGAAGCGCGCAAACCCAAGCCTCAGAACACGCCCAAATATTAAGCTCTCTCTGAAGTATTGTGTTTAAATGGACAAATTCACACAAAAATGATGTCAAAATGTCCGTTTTGATAAGTATTCTACAGCAGACATAGCCGGCTGAAGGCAGGCCTACTGTATCAGTTCATTCCCTTAAAGTGACAGTCTTTATATTAATCGCACAGCAACAACAAAGAAATCACTCACTGTTCCTGATTAAAAAGCTTTTATAACTTTAATAAAGAATAATCTTTAATTTATACAGTCCAATATGTGATGCTGTTTTCCATTTGATTACTTTATTCAATTTCTGTAGGGGAGAACCGGGGCGAAAGTAACACGGGACGAAAGTAACAAAGCGATTTTCTCCGAGCCTGTTTCTGCATTTGCATTCCCAGCTATGACAGCATGTTCAGCATGCAATCCTTGACGGAGCTGAGATTTCCTCATCGTTTCCCAAAGTTATGTCCGTAAAACTGTTTTCGAGTACAAAAAGTAAATTGTTGAAGCGGTATTTTTTTTTTTTTATTAGTCGTGTTGTTTTTCTTGTTTCATGTGTCAAAGTAATGATCAATCTACAGGTTATTTAGTGCTTTAACACATCCTAAAGTTTGCATTTTCACATTTTTTTTAAAATATAAAATGAAATCGAGTTTAAATGTCAGGAGTTCCTGTCGGGACGAAAGTAACAGTTGTTACTTTTGTCCCGCTACAATCACAAAAAGTATTTATTTTGTTCCAGTGCAAACTATATTGTGAATTTCTGTGTCTTGCATCATTTCTTACAAATGTTAATGTCATATTACAACAAAAGAATGTGTGTTAGCGAGGGTCAGAAAGACAGACAGAGTTCTGGTTTTATCCAGATGTTTTTGAGATGGTGTTTCTGGACATAGAGGAACATCTCTCTCTGGGCAGTTGCTACATCACATTTATATTTAGGTTTTAGCCATATCTTAGCCTTTACACCTCCACCTGTGAATCTGCAGTGTTTCCAGATGTTTTAATGCACATTTTTAATTCATGCATAAAAACAACTGGATGGAAACATAAATAGGCTACTGTTACATTATGTTTAGAGGTTTTTTATTATGCTAATGTGATTAAATTTTTATATTGTGCATTCTGTAGAATTTTTTTATTATTATATAAAAATACATTGAAATTTACAATAAATATGAAAAATGTGAAATATGAAAATGTAATTTAATAATTTTTTTGCAAAGATAAAGGATAAAATATGTTTGCAGTTATTTATTAACAAGGTTACAATCAGGTATACTTAAGAAAAATAAGACTAACAGAAAAAAATCTAGCTTATATTGTTGTGTTACTTTTGACCCACCTGTGTGTTACTTTCGTCCCAACCGATGGGGTCGAAAGTAACAATGTTTAACTTATGTTCAAAGTGAAATTATACTGAGGTCTTTCTACATTTCTACAAAATACCACCTGGTATTGTTAGACCACACTTCTGAGTTACTGGCCACAGCAGAAATATATCTCTGTATACAACATTATCTTTTAAAATGAAGTTTTTCTGAAAAATGGTACTTTCGCCCCTGCTTTCCCCTACCTAAAAATTAATGCTAGATCTGCCTAAAAAAAAAAAAAAAAAAAAAAAAAAAAAACTGAAGATCACTGTTTATTGTTTGTATCTTTACTCTCTTATATTTATTTGTGCTGTTGCTTGTAGTTGGATAGAATATTTTTCTTCTTCTTTTTATTAGAAAGTATAGTTATTCCATAAACATAGCACATACCGAACTGTACCGAAAACTGTGACTCTAAAACCGTGATACAAACCGAACCGTGAAAATTTGAATGCTGTTTTATAACAAAGTTCGGGAGGAACAGTCGCAGTTCATTAACCTGATTAACACAAGTGGAGACCAATCAGTAATCAACTCATGACAAGGTATAAATAACAGCAGAACCTATCTCTGTTCATTGACAGTTTCAGCATCCCTCCTCCACCCCATTTCTCCTCACTTATAGATCCATCTACTCTTACCACAACCGGTGTCACAGTGTCTGGGTTGTTGTTCCCCGGGGTTCCACTAGATGTCCTCCTTCTCACGGTGTCTGTCCCAGATCACTTCCTGTTCCCTTATATGGTCACCTTCCTCCTTGTTACGTGATTGATTGTTCACCCCACCTGTCTCCTGTTTCCCAATTACCCTTCTGTGTATAAATACCCAGTCTGTCTTAGTCTATGTTACGGAGTCCTTGTCTGATGTCATTGTGTTTCAGGTCCATCAGTCTTGCTTTGTCTTACCCTATGTGTCTCATTCTCTCGTTCCACCAGACTTCCTCTACCTTTCCGTTCTTCCGAGTTCCCCGTTTCATCCGGTTCCCTTTTTGTTTGATTTGTCTCTCATGACTGTTTATTTTGTATTTACCCCTCTGTTTAAATAAAACCCTTACCTGCATTTGGATCTACCCTCTCTTTGTGTTTTTCCCCAATACCTATCGTGACAGAAGGACTCCGTCATGCCTAGATCCAGCGGTGTGGGATTTCGAATCGGTTCCCCAGCCACCATGGAGGAACGGAGGGGGAGATACCAGAACTTAATCACCCTTCATCAAGAGGGAAGTGAGGTGGGTGGCCTGGCGCAATTGTTTTGGACTATGGCAGTCGGGCTAGGTTACAATGATGCAGCACTAAAGGATTTATTTAATAATTGCCTGGATGATCCTTTACCTTCATGGGAGATGAAGGGGTTAGAGATACTGGACTTTTGGGGGTTTACCAATTACCTGCACCATCGTGCCCAGTGGGATGCAACAACCACACCAGAGTGTCCAGACAAGGCTGCCAGCTCAGCCCCACAGCACAAGATGGGCGCCAGCCCAACCCCACAGCACAGGATGGCCGCCAACCCAGCCCCACAACCCAAGATGGCCACCAGCCCAGCCCCACAGCCCAAGATGGCCGCCAACCTAGCGTCACAGCCCAAGATGGCCGCCAGCCCAGCACCACAGCACAAGATGGCCGACTCAACGCCACCGACTCCCCATCGTAGAGGGCGGAGGAGGAGACAGGCAGCTGCTGTTCCCGAGGCGGAGCCCGAGGCAGTTCCCGAGGCGGTGCCCGAGGCTGTTCCCGAGGCGGTGCCCGATGCAGTTCCCGAGGCGGAGCCCGATGCAGTTCCCGAGGCGGTGCCCGATGCTGTTTCCGAGGCGGTGCCCGATGCAGTTCCCGAGGCGGTGCCCGAGGCGGTGCCCGATGCTGTTTCCGAGGCGGTGCCCGATGCAGTTCCCGAGGCGGAGCCCGATGCAGTTCCCGAGGCGGTGCCCGATGCAGTTCCCGAGGCGGTGCCCGATGCTGTTTCCGAGGCGGTGCCCGATGCAGTTCCCGAGGCGAAGCCCGATGCAGTTCCCGATGCAGTTCCCGAGGCGGTGCCCGATGCTGTTTCCGAGGCGGTGCCCTATGCAGTTCCCGAGGCCGAGGTCGTTCCCGAGGTGGTGCCCGATGCTGTTCCCGAGGCGAAGCCCGATGCAGTTCCCGAGGCGGTGCCCGATGCAGTTCCCGAGGCGGAGCCCGATGCAGTTCCCGAGGCGGAGCCCGATGCAGTTCCCGAGGCGGAGCCCGATGCAGTTCCCGAGGCGGTGCCCGATGCAGTTCCCGAGGCGGTGCCCGATGCAGTTCCCGAGGCGGAGCCCGATGCAGTTCCCGATGCAGTTCCCGATGCAGTTCCCGAGGCGGTGCCCGATGCTGTTTCCGAGGCGGTGCCCTATGCAGTTCCCGAGGCGGAGCCCGATGCAGTTCCCGAGGCGGTGCTCGATGCAGTTCCCGAGGCGGTGCCCGATGCAGTTTCCGAGGCGGTGCCCGATGCAGTTCCCGAGGCGGTGCCCGATGCTGTTCCCGAGGCGGAGCCCGATGCTGTTCCCGAGGCGGAGCCCGATGCAGTTCCCGAGGCGGTGCCCGATGCTGTTCCCGAGGCCGAGGCCGAGGCAGTTCCCGAGGCGGAGCCCGATGCAGTTCCCGAGGCGAAGCCCGATGCAGTTCCCGAGGCGAAGCCCGATGCAGTTCCCGATGCAGTTCCCGAGGCGGTGCCCGATGCAGTTCCCGAGGCGGTGCCCGATGCAGTTTCCGAGGCGGTGCCCGATGCAGTTTCCGAGGCGGTGCCCGATGCTGTTCCCGAGGCGGAGCCCGATGCTGTTCCCGAGGCGGAGCCCGATGCAGTTCCCGAGGCGGTGCCCGATGCTGTTCCCGAGGCCGAGGCCGAGGCAGTTCCCGAGGCCGAGGCCGATGCAGTTCCCGAGGCGGAGCCCGATGCAGTTCCCGAGGCGAAGCCCGATGCAGTTCCCGAGGCGAAGCCCGATGCAGTTCCCGATGCAGTTCCCGAGGCGGTGCCCGATGCAGTTCCCGAGGCGGTGCCCGATACTGTTTCCGAGGCGGTGCCCGATGCAGTTCCCGAGGCGGTGCCCGATGCAGTTCCCGAGGCGAAGCCTGATGCAGTTCCCGATGCAGTTCCCGAGGCGGTGCCCGATGCTGTTTCCGAGGCGGTGCCCTATGCAGTTCCCGAGGCGGAGCCCGATGCAGTTCCCGAGGCGGTGCTCGATGCAGTTCCCGAGGCGGAGCCCGATGCTGTTCCCGAGGCGGAGCCCGATGCAGTTCCCGAGGCGGAGCCCGATGCTGTTCCCGAGGCGGTGCCCGATGCTGTTCCCGAGGCGGTGCCCGATGCAGTTCCCGAGGCGGAGCCCGATGCAGTTCCCGAGGCGGAGCCCGATGCAGTTCCCGAGGCGGAGCCCGATGCAGTTCCCGAGGCGGTGCCCGATGCAGTTCCCGAGGCGGTGCCCGATGCAGTTCCCGAGGCGGAGCCCGATGCTGTTTCCGAGGCGGAGCCCGATGCAGTTCCCGAGGCGGAGCCCGATGCAGTTCCCGAGGCAGAGCCCGATGCAGTTCCCGACGCGGTGCCCGATGCAGTTCCCGAGGCGGTGCCCGATGCTGTTTCCGAGGCGGTGCCCGATGCAGTTCCCGAGGCGGTGCCCGATGCAGTTCCCGAGGCGAAGCCCGATGCAGTTCCCGATGCAGTTCCCGAGGCGGTGCCCGATGCTGTTTCCGAGGCGGAGCCCGATGCAGTTCCCGAGGCGGTGCTCGATGCAGTTCCCGAGGCGGTGCTCGATGCAGTTCCCGAGGCGGTGCCCGATGCAGTTCCCGAGGCGGTGCCCGATGCAGTTCCCGAGGCGGTGCCCGATGCAGTTCCCGAGGCGGTGCCCGATGCAGTTCCCGAGGCGGTGCCCGATGCTGTTTCCGAGGCGGTGCCCGATGTTGTTCCCGAGGCGGTGTCCGTTACAGTTCCCGAGGCGGTGACCACAAGGCCGTGGTGGTCTTCGGCTCCGCCCTGGGAGACTCTGGCGGTGACCACGAGGACGTGGTGGTCATCCGCTCCGCCCTGGGGGACCCTGGCGGTGACCACGAGGACGTGGTGGTCGTCCGCTCCACCCTGGTGGACTCTGGTGATGACCATGAGGACGTGGTGGTCTTCTGCTCCGCCCTGGTGGACTCCGGCCTCGACCACAGAGACGTGGTGGTCTTCCGCTACGCCCTGGAGGGCTTTGACTTTAACCACAAGGCCATGGTGGTCTTCCGCTCCGCCCTGGAGGGCTCTGGCCTTGACCACACGACTGTGGTGGTCATCTGCTCCGTCCTAGTGGACGCCTCAACATGTCCTTCATGGACTTATGTTTTGTGTTTTTTTTTGAGTTCTGTTTCTGTCTGTTCTTTTTAGTTTAGTCTGGCCCTCCGTCCCTCCCCCTGTACCTCCTCCGGTCCTCCTCCCTCCTGGTCTCCCGGTTTTATGTATCATTTCTGGTGTTTGTTCCCCTTGTGTTCCTTTTCTGGCCCTCCGTCCCTCCCCCTGAGCCTCCACCTGTCCGCCTCCCTCCTGGTCTCTGTGTCATGTTTTGTCTTTAAGCGTCTGGTAGCCGCTCCGTAGAGGGGGGGTACTGTCACAGTGTCTGGGTTGTTGTTCCCCGGGGTTCCACTAGATGTCCTCCTTCTCACGGTGTCTGTCCCAGATCACTTCCTGTTCCCTTATATGGTCACCTTCCTCCTTGTTACGTGATTGATTGTTCACCCCACCTGTCTCCTGTTTCCCAATTACCCTTCTGTGTATAAATACCCAGTCTGTCTTAGTCTATGTTACGGAGTCCTTGTCTGATGTCATTGTGTTTCAGGTCCATCAGTCTTGCTTTGTCTTACCCTATGTGTCTCATTCTCTCGTTCCACCAGACTTCCTCTACCTTTCCGTTCTTCCGAGTTCCCCGTTTCATCCGGTTCCCTTTTTGTTTGATTTGTCTCTCATGACTGTTTATTTTGTATTTACCCCTCTGTTTAAATAAAACCCTTACCTGCATTTGGATCTACCCTCTCTTTGTGTTTTTCCCCAATACCTATCGTGACAACCGGGGGGAGTACTCTGGGTTCGGGCCACATCCCGAGCTCGGAGCCCTCCACCCGGACAGCACGCCAAATACGCATAAACTTACGGTATTAATATACGTAGATGTGAACTCGTGAAACAGTGCCACCCCTAGAAATAAAAAAAAATGTATATATATATATATATTTTTTTTTTTTTTTTTTTAATCACAATGTTACTGTTTTTATATTTGATCAAATAGATGCAGCCATGGTGAGCCTATGATACATCTTTCAAAAACAGTAAAAATCATATTTTATGCCATTATCATAAATAATAATAATAATAATAATAATTCAATACTGACATATATCAATAAAACAAGTTAACAATTAGTTGTACTATGGGGCTATTGAATGCTTGAATCTGATTGGCTGATGAATATTATAAGGTGTCCAATTATTTTCAGGGAAATGCATGGCTAAAATAGTTCCAGGCAGTTTTTTACTGCATTACATGTCTGTATCACTTCACCAAAAGTTTTCATTTATATCAAAGATCTTTACAGGCTACAACAGCAAAAAAAAAAAACAGCCCACAAACCTACACTAACCAAGCAAATATCGTAAATAATAATAATAATAAAACTATACATTATTCAATGTTTTTTTTTTTTTTTTTTCACAAAATTAGTTTATGTTTAGAAAGCACACTCTCTCTCTCCCACTCTCTCTCCCCTAGAAACGCACACAAATACAGTACGGACACAGACACCCACTCAAACCTCCACTGCTACTGTAGGTCTAAAAATGACAGTTTAGAATTAGCAACAGAGATATTGGATGAGATTCTTCAGAAATTAATCCTACACACAAGAGTACTTTAAAGACAAAAACCCTGACGAAATAAGTGTCTTGAGATAACAAATGTCTTGAAATCTAATGCAGTGGCCACCTCGGGTATGCATTATTTTCTAATAATTCAATGACCTGTCATCAATTATCCTGTCCTTACAGTACAATAGATCTCTAGTGTGCAACATCACTTAAATTATATTGTGCTTGTGTATATTTACACAGATTAACACAGTGATCTTAGCTAAATGCTAATTCATTTCTCCTAGTATGAGTGCTATTTAAGTGATACAAGTAATATTGCCAATGTACTGTAGATGCTCCAAATTATAGTGTTCCATAATGGTGAGGATGTTGCCTTAGGCGCCTATGTAGGCAGCTTACAAAGTTTTATTACAAATACTGCGATTTAATAATTGTATTATTATTTTACTTACCTTGCAAACAACTAAACTGCTGATATAGAACAGATGAATTCCAATGTGAATCCACCACTGTAAAATAGGGCAGTAGCACAAGAAACCATCCGAACTTGGCAAAGAAAGGCAAACACAGTTCCTCATCTGCTTGTGGAGCATAAAGTGAGGAGTGTGTGAGAAGCAGCATGCTGCTGTCCATGTGTTCTGCAGGCCTGCCCACATGGTGTCAGTGCACTAGAAGCCTCATCATTCATGGCGGGTGGCACAAGAAGGGCGAAGAGACTGTACAAGCACGTGCATCTATGTAGGTAGGTGGGAATGTGTGTGTGTGTGTGTGTCTAAGGGGCCAGGTGCCACTATGAACCCAACCATCTGTGACAGAAATACTTCTTCCCATTATGTGAACTGTAAAGGCCCACTTGTGCAAAAGCCAGCCCTTTAGCAGGGTGGGATCTACTCCAGCAGCAGTGGGCTTTAATTTCAATTAGGACAGCTCAAACTTGTTCTCAGAGCCAACATTGGACAGGTACATCTGAGGGCACTGTGCATCTCCGCTGAAGAATTTAAAGCGCAAGACACTAATCACTGTGCATTTCTTTGGATTTTTCTAAATTAACTCAACAGACTTAAATTTGACACACACACAAAAAAAAACAACAATGTTTTTTCGGTTAAAACGGTTATAGGTCATATAAAATTTTGTCTTTTAACAATGTTAAGCCTAATAAGAGCAACATCAAAATAAAAGTAATTTCTTTAAAATAGATTATATTTGAATCCCAAGAGCCCTAAACATCGTCTGCTTATGCCAGTCACATCCTGAGCTCATAACCCAGGGTAGTACTGTCATCAATGGCCTTATCAGATGCTGTATAATCCTTTTAGGTTGAAGGGGGAGGAAGTTTATATACTATATGCAAGCTGCGTCTCATCGTTTATCCCTTGATGTGATTAAGCTTGAAATAACTGAGCCAATTTTATGGATATAAGGAGGATCAATCCTATTGCCATGTGAAAGTTGCACTTGAGAAGTAAGCTTTATGGTGGGTGCATGGACTCGTCCATAGGTGTGGTAATGGAACCATCTATTGATGCGTTACATTATCTAAATTATTGTGGATTTCAAAACAGTTTAGCTAAATTGTAATTTCTAGATGGACAAAATAATAACTGATCTTTTTTGAAGCACATATATGAATCAATTGGCTTTTTATGCAACAAGCATTGCTCGAATTTGTGTTTGCATGCTTACTGAGTGGCTGCAGGTTCCAGTCAATTGAATTCTTCTCTTCCTTGATTATTTGGATTTACTGCTGTGGAACACAAATACTGCTGAAAAGCCCTTGGAATTATCTAATAAGCAAATTACTTAAATGAATCCGCTTAGAGGTGAGAGATTAAATCTTTTCATGTGGAACGTTCAGTAATTCAAGAAGGCATCTGAAACCAGCCAAAGGCAGGTGCTGAGCCAAGATAGAGCCAGACTCACTCTTAAACTCTCCGTACTGTTTACAAGAGCACATCGTACTGCTGCACAGAAAGATGATAGGGCTGTCAGATAAAGTCCATTGATTCGTGCTCCTTCTGTAGACCACAACTTCTTCAAAGAGTTGGATGTACATGTAAAAAACTGCATATTCTGTATGGTGTAGTAAAGTATAGACCCTATAATTAAATGCATAACACACTGCATAAATTTATATCATTTGCAACAGAAAATTACCAAGATCTTTGGCATGACAAAAGAAAATTAATCCAGCATTATAGTGCTTTTTCATTTATAAAAGACACAGTGGAACTAATGCTGACAGGCCACCGAGACTCTTTTGTTTAAAATAAAAATACAGAAATGAAAGAAGTCAAGTACGAGTGTGAAAGAAGCTGGGCTGTGTAGAAACACATAGTAGGTCCAGAGGGGCGGAGCTAAGTGCTGTGTGATGATGATTCAGTTTGCAAAGATATAAAAAAGTTCCAAATATAATAAACACTAACACTACAAAATAGATTTTTTTAAGCCTAAAAAAATAATGATTCACATATAATCCAATAAAAGAAGTGTGACTGTGATCTTACAGTGTGTATTTAATGGGATTCAATAAAAAAGCAGTGAACCATGAAATAATGGCAAAAAACATCTTTGTATTGAGTTGTTCTTGCTGGCTGAAAGCGAAAAGAAACATACAATGTGTCCAGTTCGATTCACATTCATATGACTATAATGAACTTGTTACTTTTCGTGAATCAGAAACAAATAACAAACGGTGTAGTGCGATTCAAAATCGAAACGACTCTTATAAGCTGGTTCTTTTAATTTATTGGTGAGTCAATGCTTTGAATAGGTGTAAAATACAGCAATGTACAATTTACAGCATTAGCAGAGATAGATGTGTAAATAATGTAGGAATATGTACACAAAATAAACATTAACTGAAATATAGTTTAATAAATTGGAAGCAAAATCATACTGAATAAAGGGCTTCTGAATCAAAATCAAATAGATAAATCTGAAGTCTTATACCTAGTGGGCATCCAAATACCAATTTTTAGCATTTCAATTTCAACATTTAGGCTTATATGTAAGATTTATGTAGTTAAATTGCATCTAAAATGTCAGTCTAATTGGATTATAGGTTAAACAAACTAAAGAACTTAATGTGATGCATATTTGTCAGTAAAGAGCGTAACTGAATTCCTGCAATCAAACTAATTTGTTTCAATTTCATATACTTCACAGTTAGCCATGTTTTAACAATTCATACTTTTTAAATGAATAACACACTTGCTTTCACAATGAACAGATGTATACTGAAAATATGATTATTAAAATAAAATATTAGCAAATAGTCATAAAATAAAATATGCCTGTACATTTGGCCCGTTTCATTTATTTAATGTATGACCGACAAATATGCATCACATTTAGTTTATTAGTTTATGTTAACACTGTGTAATCCAAATGGATGCTACATTTATATGCAATTCTTTTCAATTCCAAACTCATGGGTATTAGTATGGAAAACATTACCGAAATCATTATGAAAGTGGCTTATTTTACTTCATTACTATGATGAACATTCAGTCAATTTATATCATCTCACTTTGAAATGATTCAAATCTGATGCAATTGTCATATTGAGGTCTGAATGTAAAGATTCTGTCCAGTAAAGCAAAAGAGTCAGCAGTCGATATGATGCTATTCACCGCTGGGAAAGCAGCCTGCACCTGATTCACACTCTGGTTTGTGTGTTTATGTAAGTGGAAGGAGGGGGTGGACGGCCGAGGGCTGCAGGTGGCGGCTCTGTCAGCCGGGTTCAGCCTGCAGCGGAGTCCAGTGATGTGTAAATCAGGTGGAGGTGTTGCTGAGGGCCAGCTTCGGACCTGTTGAAGACCTTTTCAGCCACGCTGAGGAGCAGCAGATTGGACAACCTGTCTCCACTGCCACCCTCCGGACATCATCCAGCCCACTGACATTACAGCAAGGTGAAAAACACAACCCTATCAGCCGCACAACCGCAATCATCTCCGTAATGGCCTTGTCCACAGTGGCCCACGCACTCTCTAACTAAACTAACCAAGACATAACTGCACTGCAGTGCAGCTAGCGCCTGAGGAGAAAAACGATGCCTGTCTTTTCCTTAACATGGCCGGGTTTCTCCGCCGACGACGGCAACATCTCGCCATTGACCTGTGGAAGACATTCTATCCATCTCACGTTGGGAACGGCTATTGCTAAATGCCAGGCCAGACCCATTCATAATCAGCCCGAGCAGATCACTGCTAATGCTAAGAGTGCCGGAAGAGGGATGAGGAGAGCCAGCGTCACAGAGGGTTCATTCATCAGGCACCTGCAGTGGGTCTGCTACTAAAATACCATTCCTCCCAGGCCCGGACTGTGGGGGTGTGCATGATGGATGCATTAGATATACTGTTCCCACTCCACACCAACCACACACAGCCCACGGCTAACAGAACGTAAGCTGTGCCAGCCAAGCGGCTTAAACATGGCATAGTCGGCGCGTATGAACACGCTTATTACCGTGTTAACCAAATATTTTTCTATAGGAAACGCCCAAAGCTCAGTTAGGTAGTACCTGTTCATCAGTTAATATTACTTAAGTTACAAATATTGCCATAACATTGTAAGCAATATTAATATTCACTTTAAAACCCCAAATAATCAGTGTGAGTGTGGGTGGACAGATTCATCAGGATATTCTCACCTCTCACCAAACATGATCAGTTTCACCAGGAATAAACTGCTGAACATACGGCGGAACACACCCCAAAATCTTCCTGATCTGGAAGCACTCTTCATTAACTGAAAGCCATTCTATTCGCCACGGGAGTTTTGCTCATTCATTCTCGTGATTGTTTACATTCCCCAGCAGGCGCACATGAACTCAGCTTTGCAAAAACTAGCAGATCAGATCACAGACACAGAACAACTACACCCGGACTCAGTTTTAATAATTCTTGGGGACTTTAATAAAGCAAATCTCTCCTGTGAACTGCCAAAATACAGAGAGCATGTTACATGTCCCACCAGAGACAGTAATATATTGGATCACTGTTACACCACAATTAAATAATGCATATCACTCTGTTCCACAAGCAGCTTTGAGGCACACTGATCACTGTTTGGTTCATCTTATACTGACCTACAGGCATAAATTGAAATCAGCTAAACCTGTTTTAAGGACTGTAACAAAGATGGACTAATGAAGCAGAGCAGGATTTACAAGCCTGTTTTGACCTCACTGATTGGAGTGTTTTTGAAGCTGCTGCCACCAACCCGGACAAGCTTATAGAGAATGTAACATCTTATATCAGTCTCTGTGAAGATATGTGCATTCCTACCAGGACTTATTTAACATACAACAATGACAAACCATGGTTCACTCCAAAGCTCAGACAGCATCGTCAGGCCAAAGAAGTTGCTCACAGAAATGGGGACAGATTCTTGTATAAACAGGCCAAATTTAACAATATCATCCCAAACCTCCTCCTGCCCAAACGAACTCAGCTCTCCGTGCCCACCTCTGTCTGTCAGTGGATCAACAGCTTCCTGACAGACAGGCAGCAGCTAGTGAGGCACTGATCAGATCAGATCAGCACTGGCGCCCCCCAGAGTTGCGTATTCTCCCCACTACTCGTCTCCCTGTATACCAATGACTGCACATCTAAAGAACCCTCTGTCAAGCTCCTGAAGTTTGCAGACGACATCACACTCCTCAGCCTCATTCAGGAAAGTGACGAGTCTGCTTACAGACAGGAGGTTAAAGAGCTGGCTGTCTGGTGCAGTCTTATCAACCTGGAGCTCAACACGCTCAAAACTGTGGAGATAAGAGATGAACAGCACAGTGGAGTCATTCAGGTTCCAGGGTACCACCCTCTCCTAGGACCTGAAGTGGGACAGTCACATAGGCTCCATTGTGAAAACAGCCCAGCAGAGGCTGTAATTCCTTCTCCAGCAGAGGAAGTTCAACCTGCCACAGGAGCTGCTGAAACAGTTCTACTCCGCCATCAATGAATCTGTCCTCTGCACAATGTCTCATTTAGCTTCTTGAGCAGAACACTACAGAGGATAGTACGGACTGCTGAGCGAATCATTTGTACGACCCTCTCTTCTCTCCAAGAAGTGTACTTATCCAAGGTGATCAAAGAGACCCCTCCCATCCAGCACACTCCCTCTTTGAACTGTTGCCATCTGGCCAACGCTACATAGCTCTAAGCACCAGAATGGCCAGACACAAAAAGTTTCTTCATTCAGGGAATCCATCTCATGAACACTTAACAATAATCTTGAAACACACAACATTATATACATTACCTATTGAACACCATAATTGTTTACAATTGAAATTTGCACACATTATACATGTACATCGTAATTGTATATATAATATTTTGTTTTAGCTTTTTTTGTACATTGTCTATTTTTTTAATTCTTATTCTTATTATCTGTGTCCTGTCTCGTCACTGTCATACTGTTGCACTGTGGAGCTTCTGTCACTAAAACAAATTAAAGGGTACTATTTTCAAATGTACTAATAAAATGACATTATATAAATATAATACATAAAAATTATCTCCTTCTCTCTCTCTCTTTCTCTCACTGTTCATTACTTACAGGGATAATGTCAACACACTATAGAAATACTGTTACTTTCAGAACTAAAACGTTTCCCCTCTGCTGAATGAAACTAATAATAATAATAAAAAATAAAACACTTAGTTGGAAATTATGTTAATTCATGTATTTCAAATAATTCATTTTAAACTTTCAATTCATTGAAGAATCCAGAAAAAAGTATACATTTTTAAGCAACAAATCAGCATATTAGAATGATTTCTGAAGGATTGTGTAATGCTGAAGACTGCTGAGTAATGACCATTTCAGGAATGAATTACATTTAAAAATAGATAAAAATAAAAAAACACTTACTTTATAATTATAATAATTTTGTAACAAATGATATAATTTTTAAAGATATATATATGTTAAACTCCTGCTTGAGAATCGTTGCTTTAACAAAATTTCAAGAATAATAGTGTCTCCTCTAAACTCCACTCTGTCCGGCACAAAAACACACACACACGCATCAAGTCACCGGTACACACAGCCTTATGTAGGTGGCTGAACACAGAGCAGCTCCCACAATTCCCAGGTGCTTCCCACCCCCGCCTCCTGCTGAATTGTGCTGCGCTTCTGCAGTGTCAGCTTTCTTTGCTCCTTTCATTTCCTCCCAGTGTCCTCCCTGGCTTAAATCTCATTCCCGATTGGCCAATCATCACCCAGCCTCCATCAATCACATGCCTCTTTCTGATGGAGAGCGCTCAACACGTCGCTTTCTTACAAAATATTGGCAAGGCTGTCAAGAACAATGAGGGTCATCAGTCTGTGGCCATGTAACCGTGAGATCGAGGCTGGAGGAAAAGGACGCTGTGGAGCGAATCGAAGCTCGCCGGGCTATTGTTTGGGGTTACAGTCATGCATAAGATTATTTGCCCACAAAGCATCTCCATAGTGCTGATGGTGGGCTTGAAATCCGTGAGTAGGAGGAGCTGAGGCCTTTGGGCTGCTGCTGTCTTTGGCTCTGCTGTAAACAGCCCTGGCTAGACTTAATGCTAGCAGGCACGGTGACTCATGTCACCTAGTGGTGCACACAGACACATTTACTTTCCAATTAGAGGCAACCGGGTTCTCCAAACCCCCTTCCTCACGCTGGGCTTAGAGTTGGGCCAACCTAAAAGTTTTGGATGTTAGAGGAAACAAGGGGAACAGCAGGAAAGGAACGAGTGAGTCAGAGGCCAGACAGAGGACGACTGGAGTGAAGACACTGTAATAAATGGAAGGGGGAAGGACAGAACAGGACCCACTGGAGAGGTGTCCTCATCGACACTCGCTTGGAGTGGGTTAGGGCTGAAGGCTGGTCCTCTGAAACACTCCATCACATCTGATCTCATACTGGGATATTTTTTGGTCATTGTCAAGAAACAGCATCTCCTTGATCTTTGATGTGCGCAAATATTCTGTTTGTCGATCCGTGATTTCCTGCTGGTCCATTTTCATTTCAGTGACAAGGTAACAGGTGACAGGTAAACGTTCAGTGACAGGTAAACGTTTGTATATTTGGGCCTTATTCAAGAAAAATGTGTTTTTTAGAAATCCTTTCTGATGTAAGTAGTCCCACTGAACTGAATGAGACAACTACTATAAAAATGTTTTTACAAACAATTCAGACAGAAATTGGCTGGAAATCTGTTTATGACCATGTTTTTACCATCACATTAAAAAGTGTTATAATCCATAAGCCAACATCAAATTAAAAACAACTGGAAAAATATAAAACTATTCAAATTATTGATTGTAGAGACCTGCTCAATATAATTTTGGGTGCTTAATGGGAGCGTACATTCCCTGCAACTTAATTTGGTGCAATTCACTTGTGTTGACTGTACAGGACCATAGGTAATGTAGTTTTTCAACAGGAATTCCAGAGACTATTGGCTTAAATAAGCATATAATGATTAACAGCCTGAAAGTTCAAATTATAGGCATCTTATCTCTAAAAATAAATTTCCCTATGGAGAAAATTAACTGATATTTTACTTCAAGAACCCCAGTGTTGCATGGTATTTTGGGATTATTCAAAGGATGGGCGGTTTACTAAGCACTACACATGACCAGGAAAAGCAAAACATTAGTCAGACATTTCACACATTATTAGATCTTCTGGTGTTAGGAATAACAGCAGCTGTCATACTCTCTCCACATTACCTCACTGTGACTGGGTGAGACAAGTTTCTGAACAGCAAGCAGCAGAACTCAATGACATGCAAAAGTGGACAGTCGTGGAGTTCAACAGTTTCGTAGATGGTGATATGATTACTCATGATTATGATTAACCTCCAAATAAATATATTTGACTTCACAACATCTCAAAAGGAAAATAATGCAATTAAAATTATATACTGTGCAGTACTGTGCAGCTACTGTATTTTACTGATTTTATCAATCGTCTGTGATAAATAAATTTTCTTAAAATTATTTTGTCTTTACTATTTTCATCTTCACTATCACTTTTTAGCAATTTAACACATTATTCCTAAATAAAAGTATTAATTTCTTTCAAAACAGAAGGAAAAAAAGTACTGATCCTGATTTTTTTTTTCCTTTTCTTTAAAGAATCATGAAAAAAATATCACAGCTTCCAAAAAAATTATAATAATATAGCAAAAACTGTTTCCAACATGGATAATAGATCAGCATATTATATTGATTTTTGAAGGATCAGGTGACAATAGCTGTGACAATATATATATGTATGTATGTATGTATGTATGTATGTGTGTGTGTGTGTGTGTGTGTGTGTGTGTGTGAGAGAGAGAGAGAGAGAGATGTACACAAATCCCCATCTGTGTAATGCTGCTCTAGTCAAGCAATGCTGTGTGGTGAATTTCCTGTCTTTATGCACTTGAATAGCTGCACAATGTGGCAGCAGTGACTATTCATGGATCCGTGTCCACATATGTTGTGGAGGTGTACATATATGATACACCCTCCATGTAAAGCAGCATCTGGTTTCATGTTGCAAAGATCATATAAATGCCACCACAACACTGTGAAGTTTCCCTTCCCCTGCCCTCTAGAGCATTACATTAGTCTTGGAAATCCTGTAGCTAAAGGGCTAGCAGCCTTCACTTGGGTTTTGAATCAACACCTCGTCACGGTCCATTAAGAGTCTGATTGCCAGTTAATTATTATGCTCCCAAATTAGATCGGACCACACTGAAAGTAAATTAAACAATCATGCATCTACAGTTGCTCATCCAGTGGGATGGCTGTATGCACACATTAAACTGATGCCAAAGACGTTGCCATAAAGGTACACATTGTGTGTTTTAAGAGAATGTGACATTATATCTTACACCTTATAATTTTACACTTAAAATAATTATGACTCATTTGAAATTTGCTTAAGGAGTGTAACTACAGGAATGACCTGAGGTAACAACAAATGGGTTATAAATGGAATTGCAACACTTTCCTCTTCCCCTGCTGTAACTTAAGGTCAGATGACAGGCTTGATGCAACGCCTTTATGCATAATTCATGTGTTGCAATCATATGAATGAGACAACGAATGCTATGAATATACCATTACCTTGATTATAACTTCATCTGCGATGAAATATACCTCAGCGGCATCCACGTTATTCACCACAGCCTCCACTCTGGAATAAATTTGTATTATTCATTGGATTGAGTAAGCACGCTAACGGGGTGATCCATAAAAGCTATCGTGTGAGGAAGTTTTTCCTGTTTTTGCTGAGTAAGTGGCCAAGAGGCCTGTTTACGCTTAATGACCAGTACATGTGTCTACAGGAGAGGCGGAGAGCTTTGCGCCGTACCCAGAGAAAGGCCGGCCCGTGGCAGCTGTGTAAGGAAAGAAATCCAGCCAGTCCCATTGGCTGAGGTCATTCCAGGGAGTCGTACTAAAACACCCACAGATTTTCAGATCTGCTGCTCTGGCATGTGCATGCTATTAAGATGCAAAAACAGTCAGACAGTATTATTTTTGTATTATCAAAGCAAACGCCCCCTCCCCCACTGTGTGAACAACAATGTTATTGCCAAAACAGGAATACATACATTATATAAACTGCTGTACCAACATGCAAACTTTATATACATGTGAAATCAAATATAAAGAAGGAAATACAGGAAATACTGTCTATTGTTTAGAATAGATGAATCCTATATATATATATATATATATATATATATATATATATATATATATATATATATATATATATATATATATATATATATATATATATATATATACAGTATTGTTCAAAATAATAGCAGTACAATGTGACTAACCAGAATAATCAAGGTTTTTCGTATATTTTTTTATTGCTACGTGGCAAACAAGTTACCAGTAGGTTCAGTAGATTCTCAGAAAACAAATGAGACCCAGCATTCATGATATGCACGCTCTTAAGGCTGTGCAATTGGGCAATTAGTTGAATTAGTTGAAAGGGGTGTGTTAAAAAAAATAGCAGTGTGGCATTCAATCACTGAGGTCATCAATTTTGTGAAGAAACAGGTGTGAATCAGGTGGCCCCTATTTAAGGATGAAGCCAACACTTGTTGAACATGCATTTGAAAGCTGAGGAAAATGGGTCGTTCAAGACATTGTTCAGAAGAACAGCGTACTTTGATTAAAAAGTTGATTAGAGAGGGGAAAACCTATAAAGAGGTGCAAAAAATGATAGGCTGTTCAGCTAAAATGATCTCCAATGCCTTAAAATGGAGAGCAAAACCAGAGAGACGTGGAAGAAAACGGAAGACAACCATCAAAATGGATAGAAGAATAACCAGAATGGCAAAGGCTCAGCCAATGATCACCTCCAGGGTGATCAAAGACAGTCTGGAGTTACCTGTAAGTACTGTGACAGTTAGAAGACGTCTGTGTGAAGCTAATCTATTTTCAAGAATCCCCCGCAAAGTCCCTCTGTTAAAAAAAAGGCATGTGCAGAAGAGGTTACAATTTGCCAAAGAACACATCAACTGGCCTAAAGAGAAATGGAGGAACATTTTGTGGACTGATGAGAGTAAAATTGTTCTTTTTGGGTCCAAGGGCCACAGGCAGTTTGTGAGACGACCCCCAAACTCTGAATTCAAGCCACAGTACACAGTGAAGACAGTGAAGCATGGAGGTGCAAGCATCATGATATGGGCATGTTTCTCCTACTATGGTGTTGGGCCTATTTATCGCATACCAGGGATCATGGATCAGTTTGCATATGTTAAAATACTTGAAGAGGTCATGTTGCCCTATGCTGAAGAGGACATGCCCTTGAAATGGTTGTTTCAACAAGACAATGACCCAAAACACACTAGTAAACGGGCAAAGTCTTGGTTCCAAACCAACAAAATTAATGTTATGGAGTGGCCAGCCCAATCTCCAGACCTTAATCCAATTGAGAACTTTTGGGGTGATATCAAAAATGCTGTTTCTGAAGCAAAACCAAGAAATGTGAATGAATTGTGGAATGTTGTTAAAGAATCATGGAGTGGAATAACAGCTGAGAGGTGCCACAAGTTGGTTGACTCCATGCCACACAGATGTCAAGCAGTTTTAAAAAACTGTGGTCATACAACTAAATATTAGTTTAGTGATTCACAGGATTGCTAAATCCCAGAAAAAAAAAAATGTTTGTACAAAATAGTTTTGAGTTTGTACAGTCAAAGGTAGACACTGCTATTTTTTTGAACACACCCCTTTCAACTAATTGCCCAATTGCACAGCCTTAAGAGCGTGCATATCATGAATGCTGGGTCTTGTTTGTTTTCTGAGAATCTACTGAACCTACTGGTAACTTGTTTGCCACGTAGCAATAAAAAATATACTAAAAACCTTGATTATTCTGGTTAGTCACATTGTACTGCTATTATTTTGAACAATACTGTATATATATATATATATATATATATATATATATATATATTTTTTTTTTTTTTTCAGGATTCATCTATAAATATCTATAAATTATATATATATATATATATATATATATATATATATATATATATATATATATATATATATATATATATATATATATATGGTTCTGCAAAAATTTAAAGAAGCACAAGTTTTTTTCAACTTTGATAATAATTTGATAATGGTTTGAAAACTAAATCCCTATCACATGCCAAATCAGCATATAAGAATGTTTTCTGAAGGATTGTGTGAATTTTTTTTTTTTTTTTTTTGGATGTAATAAATTAGAAAACAGTGATTTTTAATTTTAATGATATGGGCAAGCATAAGAAAACTCCAACTTTTAAATTGTAGTTTATATTTTGATTTGTTTTGTATTTGATATTTTGATATATACATGCACAGAGTCGAAAGGAGCAATATCAGGTCCAATCAAACAACTGAATCCAAGAAGCCTGGTACTGTATATTGATTCAACAAACAACTTTCCTGTCACCTGTCACCTGTCCAGATCTTTTACCTCTGTACCATATGCTTTAGCTTAATCATCACTCAGCATTTAGATACTGTACTTAATATTGTTTAGCCCTGCATGATATATTGTGTGTGTATCTCACTTCAGATAAAAGCATCTACTATATGATTAAATGTGAATATAATATTCAAAATGGTGGCGAGTCAATATGGTTGACCATAAAAATCTGTATAGTCAGTAAGACAAAGACAGAAATGTAAGATCAAGCTAATATCTTCAGGCTAAAAAATGTGAGAGTCACAGTATGGAGATACAGTACACAAATTATGATGTTTTGCCATTTTTTTTTTGAATGCATACAATATCCCTAGATTTGCATATAAATATGTGGATGGAAGCATGGCTACTGATGCAAAACAGGTTAAGCATCAACAGCACAACGACCTTCTTAAATATTTTCATTTTAACTTGGTAAAGGTGGCAACAATAAATAAAATATATATAAGTCTAAAGATAATGTGAGCCAATTTTGGTGGAGATAAAATGTGTAGTAGAACACACAGGAGAAAAAAAAATGGTTTGTTATTAGACAGAAGTTGCAAATGTTGAAAAAAAAAAAAAAAAACTATAAAATAAACATGAACTACAACAAGAACAAGATTTATGAGATACATTGCCACTACAGAAAATGAAGATGCTGATTAGCATCATGGTTTTCTATTGAGGTACAGATGCTATTTTTTATCATAAGCCGACATGGGCATTAAACATCCATCGGATAGAATTACATTAATCTGCTTACGTTGCAGACTCCAGAATGCATGTGAATGCATCAACGTCACTTTGAGCGGACAATATTTGCATTAGGAAACATGCAGAACATTTAAGAAAATATGCTGTTGAAAACTCTGCACTGACTGCTTTCACGATAAACTACATATGGAGAAAGTTTCTTAGGTTAGTTTGTGTACATGTGTACACACTTTAAAATGAACCACCACCACATACACAGGTAACAGACAATCAGCATCACAGGTGGCTGTATTTACTTCTGCTGTTCTCCATCTCATATTCTCCAGCAGTGTAGGTAATAAATTAACAGCTCAGAACAGGACAATTTCTGAATCTCGACGTTGGGCTGAAAGGATTTCTCCCCTTGGCTGCTGCAGCCCGTGGGTTATTATGCTGTTATGAGTCCATTCAGAGAAAAACTCTGCTGTTAAAGTGATTTAGCGGGATGGCTTGGCAGAGGTGAAAGGAAACAATACAGAATTGTGCACTAGTAGTACCACCGTGCATGACTCCACTTGGCCTGCTCCCTTCCTAATGTAGCTCCACCAGCTTGAGCCCTCCGAGCTATTAGATAGAGAGCAGATTTCCCCACTCAACTCCTCACAGATTCTATAATGAGAGCACTGCTGTACGAGAAGATGCTGGCATTATAAATAGACTCATGCACAGACAAACACACAATATGAATGAGCATGTCGTATATTGTTTCCGAAGAGCCCAGCTTTCGTACTGCGGGGGATGGGGGCAAAACCAAACAGTACACCTAGCATTCATTTCACCTTGTCGCCACTGAAATAAACCCACTATTATGGAAACCCACCTGGTTTCAAGAGCGTATGCACAAAGGCTTATAGGCACTTGTGCACTAATGCCCTGATTTACTAAAGGTTTGCGTGAACAGCAGCACATGCATACTTGATTATGCATGCAAAAAACATTCAACAGTCTGAGGATTGCACAAAGAAGCACATCTTGACATATTTTGTGGGTTTCCTTGTGTTATCGCCTTTGCAAATGAGTAAATTAGCACCTTAGAAGTGGTTTGTCAACTCTGGAAATTTCTCTGTTAGTAAATTTATACAATGAAAAGGCTGGTGGTAAAACACACTCAGATTATAGAGCTATTATTATATTTATTAATACATTTGAAAACTGTATGTAGAAATGTAATTAGAATCAGAATTCAAATATAAAATGATGAACATCAAGATAAACTTAATTAAAATGAGAAATGTAGCCTTTTTCTTCCTTTTTATGAATTACACATCAGACAACAAAGTTCTCCATTTCACAAAAAAAAAAAAAAAAAAAAACGCACATCACACAAAGCGAGCATTCAGTCAATAGCAGTGGTTTCAAGTATGATAAGAGCATTCAGTCACATAAATAAAGATTGGAAACATTTAATAAAACGTTTCAGTCAGAATTAGTCAATGTACTATTGTGCTTATTTACGCAATTATTCTTAGTTAATCACTGACAATACATTCATCTACACACATCTAGATAAATTCACTTCCACTTAGCAAAGGGTCTACAATAGCACACAATGTCCCCTTTTGTAAAGAATCCAAGGCCATTTTCATGGACACTCCTTTATCCACTCCTTTGGTCCATGTTGTTTGGCTCAGTGCATTCATCTACTACAACATACAGCTGTCATTTTAAACTTGGAGTATACAGCCTAGCCTTGGGTTTTAGAAATGACTACTTTCATTTCCCAGCGCTTGAATGGCACATTCACAGAAGGAGAACAAAAAACAAAAACATTACTGCATCTACGTCCTGTAGATGCTTCCCATGGCACTGGGTAAAAACAATATTTAGTGAGCAGATACTATATCTAAGTGGCTGTAATTTCAGTCTAATTACATTAGCACTGGACAATGTATTAGAAGAACACATTAGTGAAGGTATGAGTGGTATTTTATTCATCTATGGTAGCCATCAACTCACTAGCTAATAGAGTTTAGAGTAAATTCCATTGCATTTATATTATAAGTACAGGACGTTGATTCCTCATGCGGTTTTCTGGGCAGTGTTGAAAGATTCACTCTGCATCTGTATCGACTATGAACCTAGTTGACTTTCACCACGTATTTCTTTAAAACATGGGAAATGTTGATCTTTAGCCGCGTGCATCACGTCCTTGACACCGCGCTGCATTGTAAATACCTTTTCTGCAGCACATCTATAGAAAATCTGAAGTGCAGAATCTGCAGTGCATTTAGTTCTGTGTATAGATTATAAACAATGAGAAGTAGGAAGGTCAGGGAGAGTTTTAACACTGGGTGGGCTGTTACATAATCAGTTAAAACAATCAAAAACAAGCTGCAGGGATAAAATCTCCATGTATAAGGTGACCGTAGATGATGCCTCTATGAAAAATATAATGAATGGAAGGACAAAAATGTAACAAATGTATATAAAATGTATGTATATATATATATATATATATATATATATATATATATATATATATATATATATATATATATATAAACGTTATACAGTTTAACAAATTTTAATTGTTACCATACAGTTTAACAAATTTTAATTGTTACCATGAGAATGATAAGAATCCCTAAACTGGCTGTAAAATTTATTTAAACCACATTACAGCTCCAAAAAAACATCCAAAATTGGCCCCATGCACCACCTCAATTTTGACTTTTAGAAAACAAGGGACACAATTATTTTCTGTTTTAATCAACATTATTCCGCAATTGAACATACAATGTTCCATTATACACTTTCATCTACTTACTTAACAAATCGGAACCTGATAAACATGAGAATGTTTTTTTTTTCTCACTTCTATATTATATCAAATTTAGAATTTTGTGTAGAAACCATTTTGTGTAGAAACAGTATATTCTATTAAAAAGTACTCCATTAGAAATATTTAGAAATATTATTTTTACTCAAAGAATTCATAAGAAAAAATTTAAAGTAGAAAAACTGAATTGAAAAATGTAATGTGAAAATGTAAAATATTATTCTCCAATTTTTTTTTTTTTTTCATATTTACAATTTTGGAGTATAAAGTAAATCACTAAAAAATTATCTCTATTTGAAATGTCTTTTTTGTATTATTATTTTAATGATTTTTTTAAATATTTTTTTTTTTACATACAGCTCATGTTTAAACAAACCATCTCCCTACAGCATCAGCAACTGTTTTCTACTTTTAGGTTAAACCGTCAGTGTGCTTAGTGCTCAAGCTGTTATAATTTTCTCCTCCTCTTACTTTTGCGGTTTGTTAAGCACATACAATTGTGTTTGCAGGGGACCGGAGTACTGGAGGGTGCATGTGCGTTTGCTTATTTTGGCTATGCTGAGGAACATATGCCCTGAGCCACCCCACCGTCCTCAACTCCCCTCCATCATGCTCGACCACACATTCTGTATGCGTCTCTCCACTGAGGATTTCATGGCCAATTTAACTCTTCCACAACACATTACGCTGCCCCAGCATGCCTCTCACACACATGCACAATGCAAACACACACGAGGAGTGTTACAACTACTGGCAAAATCTCCTTTATATGAGGGGGTGGTGATCGTGCACCTCCGTGGGGTGTGCAAAATATGCCATCAACACCACACCCACATGATAACGAGAAAAGAGCTGTTACAAATGTGGGTTTCAGAATTGTTGGTCCAGTTATATTTTCAGTATCAATATGCTTTCTGATTAATAATGGCATTTTTTTGTCCGTAGCGTTTGCTCCGTTCCAAAATCTAGTGTGCTTCTTAAGGCTGTAATTATGATTCCTCTAAAAGGAAGTTAAGCTTAGCTGACAGTGTCTGTGACAATGTTGATTATAAAAAAAAAAAAAAAAAAAAAAAAAAAAAAAAGATACTTTCGATTTGTCTTTCCCTTTCTTAAAAAAATACTGGCTTCCAATGAGGCACTTACAATGGAAGCTATGAGGCCAATCTGTAAATATAAAAAAATAGTTTCAAAAGTATACACAAAGTAAGCAAACAAACAAACAAATAAATTCAAAGTTGCAAATAAAGCGTCTCAGGTTACGAATGTAACCATGGTTCCCTGAGAGGGAACGAGACACTGCGTCCTCTGAAGGGACACTATGGGGAACACCTCGTCGTGACCCGTGTCTGAAGCATACTTTGAAAAACGCCAATGTGTTGGCCGGCGACAGCCTCTGACGTCGCTACCGGCGCGACTATAAATACGCGCCCGTAGGACCCGTCACTTATCTTCTTCGTGAAGCTTGCGTCCGAAGCATGGCAGGGAGCTAGAGGACGCAGTGTCTCGTTCCCTCTCAGGGAACCATGGTTACATTCGTAACCTGAGACGTTCCCTGTCAAGGGAACTTCGAACTGCGTCCTCTGAAGGGACACTATGGGGAACAGTATACCCACGCCGCCATGCTGAGGGGAGTGCAGGCCAGAATCATGGCAAACACTAAGTACCAACTCTACCATTTCACCGGGAGTCGCCCCTGGGACGGTTCGACGGCTGTCCATGACATTATCCCTTATGGCCAAAGGCCTAAGCTACATACCCAACTTACCTGAAGGGCCTCGGCCCGGGGTAGAGCTGAAGGCTTGGAATCACGAAAGATTCCTTTAAAGGGATACGGCTAAGAACTTAGCACTGTTTATTACCAAGTCTTGCCTGTCACAAAGGAGGGGCTCTCGTGGCCCGGGAGCAGAGCAATTGGAGGACGGAACATACAGATGAAGCCTCGGCCACGCCTGTACCATGGCGTCCAGCCCCAATGGAGCTGGATGAGTCAGAGGAAGCCAGAGGGGATAGTGCGACGCTCTCTTGAGCCGCAAAACCGATCCACCCAGGTCTGGCCAACCTCTCTAACTCTACTTCAACACCTTGGTGCGAAGGCGCCATTCCCCGAGCCTCAGCCCCTGCCTCAGCAGGATGTCTGCTCTCACAGTGCGTCTCAAAACAGTATGTAGTACTGGAGCGCTCTGATGAAAAAACCGAGAATTCAGTCTCCCATGAGAGGAGGACTCCGAGCTCCGAGCAGCATGCTCATAGGCGACCCTTTTAGAAAAGGGGAGCGCTGCTAACTACCGCGAGAATTGCCCACACAGCCCCCCATGTTAAGGGGCGGTGTTTGAGGTGTATAACAAATACACACTGGTTGGATGAAGCCCAAGGAACCCCGGGGCTAATCATCTTAAGAAAGGGAACGAAGCGGAGCGCGTAACCCTTACCGTACAGGATTTTAGAAAGTGCGCAGAGCCTTGCGTGCACACTTACCACTTACGTGGATTTGAGACAGTGCGCAAAGTGTTCACATGCACACTGACCACCATGTGGTTTTGAGAAAGTACACAGGCTTAGCGTGTGTACAGAAAAAAGTTACCTGACAACCACTGTATGTGGGAGCTCACCTTCAGAGAGACCTGTGAAGCCTACTATCTGATAACCACAATATGTGGGAGTTCACCTACAGAGAGGCCTAGAGAGGCCTACTACCTGTTACCTGATAACCACCTCAGTGGAAGTTAATATGGAACTTGACTCCAGGGAGGCCTGGTGAGGCCTACTACCTGACAACCACAGTATGTGGGAGCTCACCATCAGAGAGGCCTGGTGAAGCCTACTATCTGAAAAGCCCCTCATGTTGAGGGAAGCGATGCTTGGGGTGTATAACAAATACACACTGGTTGAATGAAGCCCAAGAAACCTCGGGGCTAATCATCTTAAGAAAGGGAACGAAGCGGGGCGCGTAACCCTTACCGTACAGGATTTTAGAAAGTGCGCAGAGCCTTGCGTGCACACTTACCACTTACGTGGATTTGAGACAGTGCGCAAAGTGTTCACGTGCACACTGACCACCATGTGGTTTTGAGACAGTACACAGGCTTAGCGTGTGTACAGAAAGGTTCCTAAGCATCGCAGAGGCGCTGGATCGCACGGGAGAGGCGAGCTCCAACCCTCAAGCGAGGGGAGCATCACCTGAGGCAGTACATACAGAAGGACTCCGTAACTACCACCTCCCCGGATGCGCCAAGCGGCCAGGCGGCCCCTCAGGGTGACCTGGCCGGATATCCATGATATTCCCTGCAGTGCTATGCCAGTTCTGACGATCAGCCAGGCTCCTCGGGAGGGGTGTGGGACGAGCAACCGCAGAGCACTTGCTTCCCGCACGTGGAACTCGCTCCGCGGTGGGTGTCGCGCCCTGGGGGGGCGAACCCACGCGGCACGGCCGCCTGCCGAAAGCGTGTGATCGTGGCCAGAGCACAAGGCTGGAATTGAGCAATGTAAAAGGAAACTCACAGAGTCTGTTAGAAGACATAACCACCAGCAACATAACACCCATAAGCAGAAAGGGTTACATACTCACCCACCCTCCTGTACTGGAGTCCCGCTTTACGGGGCGTCCCCTTTTGGTCCGGACCGTCAGTAAGGAGGTCACTATGAAAATAGGACCAACCAAAAACATAACAGGTCCAGGATAGGAGACTGTTATGTGAGAAACTTTCCACCTAACCACGATCAGGTGGAGCGCTGGTGGCTCTTCGTGACCTGCGATTCCTCTTGCCCCTGCCCTCAGGCGGGGGAGGAGCACGAGCCGCGACACTAGCCTTCTGCGCCCGTCTTCGATCCTCAGATCGAGATGGGCCAGGACCCCTTTGTTGTTCGGGCTCTGCTACTGCGTATGATTTACCATTTAAGCGGGATGTATCCTGGGAGGGCATAGATGGCAAAGAGGGAGATTTTAGAGAGGATGTTCCCCCACTGAGAGATAGCAAGCCAGCATCTCTTCTACAGGGGGCATCCTCTCATAGCCGTCCTCGTGCATGCCATCGATATCAGCATAACTCGTATGCTGAAACCGATGGATGCAAGAGAAAACGGCCTCTTCCATTCCTTTTCAACTTCTGCATGTAAGTCAGGCAAGAATGGAAGGCTCACCTGGGCTGCGGGCTATGGTCAGAAAAATAACACTCATCGAGTCTACCTCGCGACGTTACCTTTCTGGCACACTTCCATGGCAAGTTTATTTATTTTTATTTTTATTTTATTAAATTTTTTTTTTTTTTTTTTGCCGCGGCGCGATCCATAACCTCTAACAGCTCCCCATACGCAGGGCAGGAGAAATGAGCGGCTCAGCCTCAGCTTCTTCACCACTCTCAAATATCTCCTGCTCTTTCTGGTTAGAACCCAGCAGAGCACTAACTTCAGTGTCAGAAAGGGTTAATGACAACGCATCTTCCTCTCGAAGTTCGCTCTCGTTTGCCGCCGGAGAGTGTGAGAGGAAAGTCCCTCTCTAAACTCCTCAGCGAGATCCACCTGCGATCCCCA
The DNA here is from genome assembly GCF_023724105.1 of Carassius gibelio. NCBI lineage: Eukaryota > Metazoa > Chordata > Actinopteri > Cypriniformes > Cyprinidae > Carassius > Carassius gibelio. Next base: position 14,250,650 of record NC_068391.1, read on the forward strand.
CGAGCTCATTCTCCTCCGTGCCTCGGCAACGGCGGGTCCTGAGCCGCGAGATCCAGATGACAAACGAGAGCGGAGCTTTTCCACAGAAAAACGCTCGCAGTGCGCACAGATTGCCCCCTCAAGGACATCGCGCGCGTGCTCTTTGCCCAAACAAGAGACGCAAAGACTGTGTGTGTCATCAGGTGTCAAATAACGCTGACATGGATGCACAAACTGTTTAAACGCCTTGCTAGTGGATGCCATGATAACCATAATAGATCACCCTTACCATTCTGGTCGTTTCTCAGATGCACGCTTCAAACAAAACAGTCAATGAAGACGAAGAAGATAAGTGACGGGTCCTACGGGCGCGTATTTATAGTCGCGCCGGTAGTGACGTCAGAGGCTGTCGCCGGCCAACACATTGGCGTTTTTCAAAGTATGCTTCAGACACGGGTCACGACGAGGTGTTCCCCATAGTGTCCCTTCAGAGGACGCAGTTCGAAGTTCCCTTGACAGGGAACTAAACTTATTGAATGCATTTTACAAGAAAATATTTTTTTAGTTTCCTACTTTCATGTTTAATTAAATGTTACTTGTTTATTTGCTGATTTTATGTGAAATTTATCAATTCCTTTCTTTTTTTTTTCAGTGTAGTCACAACATGTAAACAATATGCATGTTCACATTATTTTAGTGTGGGAAAAAATCACTTTCTAACCATCTCCTTGACACATTTAACTTTGTTGCCATGACATAATAATGCCTGAAACCTAAAACCTTCCTGAACAGAAAAAAATATAAGTGCAGTTATAAAAAGATAACCTTCACATTTCTGTTTTTATATCCTCCAAAAATTCCACCAAAAGTGCTTAACCGGTCACAACAGAAATCAGCATTATGCCACAAATGCTGCTTAAAATTTCAATTTGTATTGAACTCAGAATGTTTGTGTATATTACTCGTTTTTGATTTTTTTTAATTGCACAATGCATTCTTAGCTGAAAAAAGCAATCCCAGAATGCACTGCACCAAGCTCAGAATAAAAACTAACAAACAAAACCTAATGTTACCATTAATAGTTGTGCAATAAAAAACTGATTTACCCACCCAACATCTGTATTTGTCATCTATTTTTATGCCCATTTGAGAATTTGCCATTAGCCTGCCAACGTGCTAATGACTAACTCTATTGAAATCATTTTGAGTGAAGACTTATGATGATTTTATGAAACCTTAGAAGGCAGCTAACATTGTAGGCAGTAGGCAACAAAACAGTTCACTAGATTTTGTGTTATAGCGTTTCTCATTTGTAAGTCGATTTGAATTACAGTCTAAATGAAATGCTCCGTTTAGATGATTTATGCAGCACATTTTCTCTGTGTTGAAAGTGAGCTATTCATAACATTTTGTGATTATCATCAAACCAGCACTGAACACTGAAATGAACTCTGAAAACAATCTGTGACCACACCATTCCAACAACACTAGCTTTTCTATATGTAAATTTGTTTACAGAGGTCTGTGGTTTCAGTATAACAATGTCAGTCTTTCAGTGCTTATTTTAAAATGGATTTAGGCAAATTTCAGTTGTCTTCCATTGCATTCGAATGATTCTGTGGGGCGTGAAGCTGGAATGTTCACTGCTCCAAGGCCTCTTAACTAAAAGTGTATTTTTTTCGCTCAGGACTGCAGTTTACAACAGGCTCCACGCTTGCACCATTAACTGGCTACTGTGCTCATTAGCTTGACAAAATAAGGGGCCTTGACATTTTCCAGCCCACACAGTAATGTCTACGCCTCGTAAACACTCACGCAAACAAACACAACACACACACACAGCCGCCGCTACTTAATCTGGCCATCTTATTTCCGAGGGCATTGGTCTGAGATTATAAAACTGGTATGAGGAACATTAAGGCTGTGAGTCAGAGAGACAGATAAGAGAGTCGATGGAGAGCAGTCATCCCTCATTCCCCAGATAGGGCTCTCATTGCCGGGTGACTTTTGCATGGCAGGTCTGGCACAGTCATTTAAGCTCCTCTCCAATTAGCAGCATGCAAAGGGCACAGGAGCAAACACTTTTTGATGCATTGTGTGCGGACTTTGATAAATGTCTGAGGTAGAGGAGGATTATTGCTTTTTAATGATCCTTTTAAGAGTCATTTCAACAAAACATAATTAAATAAATAAAGCTAAACCAGCATTCGAGCCCACTTAAAACCCCTGACTAAAACCATTCGATACAAATCAATTGCACCTAGGTTTGCAGGTGATGTCTGTGCTGTTTTAACATCTGATTCACTGCAGCATACAGTCACAATCTATGTGGATGGATGGATGGATGGATGGATGGATGGATGGATGGATGGATGGATGGATGGATGGATGGATAGATAGATAGATAGATACGGTATGTGCTATGTTTCAGGAAAAATGACTATATTTTCAAATAAAAATATAGAAAATAAAAACCAAATAATCTAAATACAAGCAACAGAACAGAGTAATTAAAATAAACTTTTCTTTTTTTTTTATTTAGGTAGGTCAGTTTTTAGGTACAGAGATTAAATAAAGTAATTAAATAATTAAAATAGCATTGCATATTCGACTGTAGAAATTAAAGATGAATCCTTATTAAAGTAACAAAAGCTATTCAATCAAGAGCAGTGGATAATTTCCCTGTCTTTTGTTGTTTGATTAACATTAAGAAAGTGCTGTCACTTTAAGACAATGCACGGATCCAGTACACTGATACTGTACATTCAACCAACTATGTCTGCTAGGAATCTCACCAAGACAGGCATTCTGACACAGTCACCGGACCTGAACCCAATCGAGATGGTTTAGGGCTGAGCTGGACCGCAGACAGAAGGCAAAAGGGCCAACAAGTGCTAAGCATCTCTCGGGGAACTCCTCCAAGACTGTTGGAAGACCATTTCAGGTGACTACCTCTTGAAGCTCATCAAGAGAATGCCAAGAGTGTGCAAAGCAGTAATCAATATGGGTCTGAGTAGTCATTTTAGGTGCTACAGGCCCCGAAAAATGGCCTAGCAATGCCCATTCTCCCTAAGGCGGCATTTCCCTTTGTAGGCACTAGGCAATTTCCCTAAACCTTGGAACTGAGCTCTCGTCTAAAAGGTTCAATAAACGCCTGGGTTGCAAATAACTGAAGTGTTATTGGAGAATTAGCAATTCAAATCTGGAAGGCTGAGCTATTCTGCTCTTCACGTAGGTCAGTGTTTAGCACTCTGTTTCCTGCTTGCCTGAGCTTTGACAGGTGATAAGAGAGGAGCGTACAGAGGAAGACAGGACGTTTACAAGGCCGGAGTCACGCCAGCCACATCCTGACAATGGTGCAAAATATAAGCCCCTCGGATGGAGAAAAAGAGTGAGGGAAAGAGAAGGAATGAGAAAGGTAGCACAGCAAGAGCTCTGTCCATCTTGAGATGGATGAAAAGAGATGTGTGACTGTCCTTACAGCTCTCCAATAAAGCAGCTCACCCTAAACCCGGCTCAGTGTGTGCAGACAAGTGGGGGAGCGGCTGATGAAATCGACCATAAACAAGCCAAAACCAGCAGGCCTCTGCACACCAGCAGTATGAGATAGGGACAAACATACTGAAAGAGGTATATTCTGCACACACACACACACACACACACAACACACTCTATATTCTCAGCCACACTGTTCTGCAGCAGATCTTTGGGCAGCGTGCTGTGGTACTCAACAATATCATAATAAAAGATACATTTATGAGATTGATTTCTTTGAAGGCACTTTGTTAGTTCGGACACCTGGGAATGACATTTTGTATGTTTCATTGTTCCCCTCTGACATATTTATACGCAGCTGTGATCGTATTAATGGGAGCACATAATTCTTCATAGGGCCAGTGTTTGCTCGTTGAGGAGACTGAGAATTGGACACTGGACAATTGGACAGACGCCTCAACCACCATGTATCATTCAGAAGATGCAAATCACCATTAGCTGTGTCCAAAAACTGAAACACGCTACCTAAGCAGTATACAGAGGTAGACACGTTAGAAGACTATTTTGGTAATACATCCTGATGTAAAACTGTAGTTTAAACATGTATATATACAATATTTTTTTAAACTATTTTATTTGTGTTACTTTTGAAATGGCTTAAGAAATACTTTTATACTGTTTTCAATAAAACGTTTCAATTTAATGATTTGAAAATGACACAACATGTCATGGTTTAACTGTCAAGTATAAAGTAATATTGTATTTTTCTCACACCTTGAATATGTACATCTTTATCATAAAATCAAATCACTTTATAATTTGCAAGTTTTTTAAAACAAACATTGTGACTTATTTAAATAAAATTTTAATGAAACACAATACATTTTGGCAATTTTCCCCAAGTCTATTTTGCCATAAAAATTTCTAAATTATATATAAAAAATGTATTGACTTTTTGAAATGTATTTGTTGACATAATTTCCTGTATTTTCCTGTAGTTCTCAAATATTACTGAGCAGTTTAGCAGTGTTAAAATACTTAAGGAAAAATTTAGGACAATTTTTGACTGTATTCCTCTTAAATAAATAAATAAACATCAGTGAATTTTAATACAGATACAAATAAATATTTACATTTAAAAAGAGTGGCATTTTGACTTACATGCTTGATGTTTCCTTACAAGGTACTGAAATGATTTGTGTAAATCCTTCGAAAGATTTCAGGCACAGCGCAGATGTCTGACTCCATCTGAATGATGGCATCAGTATTTAAGACACTCAGAGGCCAGTGCATTAGAGTGTCCTTTCTGCTGTCCAGCTCCAGAAAGTCTTGAGTAAATAGCACCGTTCTGACCATCACGGTGAATAACAGTTGCTTTATCTGTCCTTTTTTTCTGTCTGTATAGACCCACTAATGCCCTGCTCTAATTTCTCGTTTGTAATAATGATCAAAAACCAATTACAGCGGTGGGAATAAACACAGCCAAACAAAGCCGACTATCAATCATGGCATGCAGGGCGTCACCATTTCAACCTAATTCAGCTTGGGTGTGCGTTTGTGTGAGACTTTGAGCTCCTTTGTGCTGATGGCGAGTTGGTCCTAGACACCCATTGTTTTGAAAGATGATGTCTGCGTTGTTTTCCACTTGGCTCAACACGTGAGAGGGTTATTAATTGGAAACGAGAGTGGAGCTGACTTCTGGGAAAGATGCACTCAGCTTCTACATGAAAAGGCAGCAAAGAAAAATAAATCTAATTCCCACAAACTACTGATTCAAAGTGCTTCTGACAAGCTGGCGTGGCTGAATACAAGCATAATATTCCATCACGAATGCAATAATGTTTATTCCCATCCATTTACTCGTTTGTCCTTTACTACAGTTGATTTATCACTTCTGTTGACCTTCTAAACAGTAGATTGCACGACGCTACTGCTGTAAAGAGTGGCGCGAGACGCCGAGTAATACAGGGAAAGACAATATTTGTTGGTAAATCAGCCAACAGCTGTGAATCTTGCTCTGGAGTCAAGAACTTTGATCTGGGCTTTGTGATAAGTGCTCCACTCATGTAAAGCATTGGACGATTCATTGTCTGCTGAGGTCACGAAGCCTGGTTGTCATGACATACCATCTAATCCGCTTTGTGAACCACTGTCAGCAAACTCGAAAGCCTATGGCAAGACAGAGATTTTGTCTTCTCAAAAGCCTTGTAAGTAAGCTTCTAGAAAACTGATCAGAATCACTAGTAAACGGAACAGTAAATATTGCATTATACTCCCCTCAATGCCTTCCAAACAAATGCGCTGTGTGTCATGATATAACTTGCAAATAAATGCAGTTAACGGGAAGCGGCAAAAGCTTCAAGCAGCAATTTATTTATCAAAAAAAAACCCCAGAGCTTCTCAAACTGAAGTCTGTGGATCTGGGTTCATCTCAGATGAAGTGTAAACAAAAATGTCACTGAATACCCATGCCAATAATGTGGAGCACAACATATTCTATTCTATGCATATACTATGTGTATTTTTATTTATCAAAAGTGACAATAAAAGATTGTTACAAAAGTAACTTTCTTTTGAACTTTATATTCATCAAACAATCCTTAAAGAATATTTTTCACAGATATAGCTTTTTCAACACTGATAACAAAAATAAATGTTTCTTAAGCACTGAATCAGCATATTAGAATGATTTCTGAAGGATCATGTGACACTGAAGCCTAAATTAATGGCTGCTGAAAAATCTACTTTGCCATAACATAAATATATTTCATTTTAAAATTCAGTCAAACAGAAAGCAGTTATGGTAAATCGTACTACTCTTTCACATTCTTACTTTTTAAATGTATTTCTATGAATGCAGATTGGGGAGCATAAAATACTTTCAGAAGGTAGTGTATATATACTGTATACAAACACACATAAATCACTCTCAGTGTGGGGGAGGTCACAAATGGCCAAATTGTATTTCCATGGTAATGACTCTAATTGGTGGATTACTCACATTGGTTAATCATGGTTATCGTTATCCTCACTGTGACTTAGTCAATGGTTTGTATAAAAATAATAAATATGTGACCCTGGACCACAAAACCAGCCTTATGTCGCTGGGGCATTTTTTAAACAATAGAAAAAAAAAGAAAAAGAAAAAAAAAAACTTGTATGGGTCAAGATTATTGATATGATATTAATAAGATATTCCATGAAAATATTTTGTACATTTTCTACTGTAAATATATCAAAACTTACTTTTTGATTAGTAATTTGCATAGTTAAGAATTCATTTGGACAACTTCAAAGGCAATTTTCTATTTATTTATTTATTTATTATTATTTCTAGTATTTAGATTTTTTTGCACCCTCAGATTCCAGATTTTTCAAATAGTTGTATCTCGGCCAAATATTATCCAATCCTAATAAACCATCCATCAATAGAAAGCTTATTTGCTTTCAGCTTTCAGATGTATAAATATAAATTGCGAAAAACTGACACTTAAGACTGGTTTTGTGGTCCATGGTCACATGATTTAAGCTGAAATCACACAAACTTATATCATCATCACACATCATCGCTCGGCGTATAAAGCTTTCAAGGCAGGCCAACCATGAACCATAAGGTTAATCACCAAAAATGTATTTCTCTACAGACATGATTTTTTACCAACTGCAAAAAAAGGATATGGTTTTTATAAAAATAAATGATTTTTATAAAAACAAACACAATTTAGGCTGAAATCACACTGACTTACAGCCTCCACAGAAGCATATATCATCACTTAACAACCTCAAAGCTCATGGTCACCCGGCTTTATAAGATCTCACTACAATCTACTTCTCTACAGGGAAAACAAATGGGGCTTTTACCAACACAGCCTCTGCCTGCATAACTTGTTTGTTTATTTTTGTGCACACAACCAGGATCAAAAATTTTACGTCTGCATTTTGGTCTCTAATGTTTAAAGGAGCTTCTGCAGTTGTGTTATTATGAATGTTACTATCTCTAATGCCTTTACAAAGTTATTGAGCTCCCACAAACAGTCTAGAGCAGGGCTCCTCAATAGGCAGCCCGCGGGCCACATTCGGCCCATGAGAGAAAAAAGTTTGACCCGCGCTAATTTCAAATACTGTGGCATTAAAATTCAAACGCAGCATCAGAAAGCTACATTAACTTACATTGTGTCTACACCAGATACAATATAAAATACAATAGTTATAATCAGTGATGCTGTCTTGGATGCAGCATGACACGACAAATCCCAGACAGTAAACTGTGGATTTGTTCCATTTATAACGTTCTGACACAACGCTCAAATGATTTGCAGTGCTTTGTCGCATCGAGTGTAGGTACGATGTGACAGCAAAGACATGGCGAGTGTGACGAAAAGAAAAGTGGACACGGAAAATAGATGATTCAAATGTGAATAGACTAAACTGTTTTGAGTGAGTGATATTTCTGTTTAATGTGTGTGCAATGCACAATGTGCATTGTTTTTTAGGATGGCTTTCAGTTCAATAAAATAACAAAAAACTACATTTTGCATTTTTAGTCAACTAATGTGAGCATGCTGTGATCTATACTATAACAAACTGACAGATTCCGGCCAAAAAATAATAATACAACATGGGAGTGGGAGGGAACGGGATTGGGGTTCAGTTCTATTATAAGACACTTTGTAAAAAGCCTCAATTGTTTAATAGTTACAAAGAAGGGATTAGTTCAGCTTTAATTGGTTAACAGTTTATGGGTCAGAGGTCCTCTGCACATTGTAATGGCTTACATTCAACCTACAGGTCAGAGTTGACAGCTGACCGATCTTTAATCTATGTAGATGTCAACCTTGTTCCCGGAAGCTGACGAGGGCTCATGTCATTTTCGTCCTCCGATAGTATTGAACACCTATGATTTAATCAGACCCGGAAAGAAAAAGATTTAGAAATGAAACCGCTGCACTAATTCGCTGCACTATTCCTTCGACATGTGGCTCATTTATTACTTTTAATTGAATTGCTTTATCTACAGCCCGTTGATGTTTCTGGAATCCAAGTCTAATTTGATCAACATAATTGAGGCACTGATACATTTTCAAAGAGAGAGCTATAATCATTTGAGTGAGTCAAATATGTAAAACAGTCCTGCCACAATTAAAACTCAGATATTCTCCTGAATTTCAGGTGTATTTGTTGCAGTAGTAGTTATTTCCTGTGTGCCTCTCGCCTGTCAATAGCTGCTACATTATTCGGGATACAGCTGCAAACTCACTCTACCGCCTGGAGGGACTATCAACTAGCATTTCTTTCCCTGACCAATGGACCCATAGGCAGTAAATAGCCACTATCCTGTCTTCCTTTTAGGCAAGGATCGAGAGCCCCGAGCACTGGATCAGGTGTGAGCGGCACCCACAGATCCAGTGTGATGTGGTTGAGGCGTATGAATATTTCAAGCTCTGTTCTTGTGGAACAAATGATCTCTTAACACAAACACAAGCTCGGTGTGAGAGGAGCAGGCACAACAGGCACGGCAGATGTGTGGGTGTCAGTATGATCGCCTCTGTTGGTGTGTGCTTTCATTGTTCATGCATGCGTGGCATACAGTGCAATAATTTATTTTGTGCAATAATGACGCGTTAACATGTGCACGTTTGCCTGACAATCGCTGCAATATTTCACAAACGTTTAAGTTATTGGCATGTTAAGACTCGCCGTTTTGGCAGGGGAGTCCTGTTGTCTCTTGGGAGGAGAGAGAGAGAGATCAGGGGTGTGGGAACGGGAGGCGGTGAAGAAAAGTAGACAACAGGGTTGGGCAAAATTCAGAACTGGCTTCCTTTAGTTCATGAGTTTTACTTGGAATCAAATTGGCCCCATGACACAGAATGCTGAACTGGAATAAAGAAGAATTTACCGAGATAAAATTGAAATTAATTCACAACAGTTAAACTAAATTAATTCCATTACTATCAAAACAAATACATGCATCATTAATTTTGACTAATTATTTTGAAGACCTTGGCAGCGAAGTAGGACATTCTGGGAAATAAAAAATTCTCACAATAGTCCATAAACTGCAAGTTATTCTAGTCACACAAGAGGTGGGTTTTATCACATGAGCCAATCACAGTCAAAAATACCAGTCATTTCCATTCATATCGCAATGGAGGAACTGCCTCCTCTCACATGACTTTCCCCAATTCATTCTCAATTACTATGACTCTATGGGGTCTCTGTTAATAGTCAGTGGTGTCAGGGGAGGCAAGTCTCTGCTGTAACCTTACCTGTGGGTGTCGCTGTTGAACAGTGTTACTTTAGAATTTTTTTTGATTTATACACTATTTAATTTTATACTTTGTAATATGGTTTTATTTTTGTAGCACAATTTTTTTTCTCATTCAATATTTTGAAACTGCCTATCAATATTGAAAACAGTTGTGCTGTTTATATATTCACTGTAAAAAAATAAAAATAATCTATGCCCACCACTGAGATATATATATCTCAGTGGTGGGCATAGATACATTTTTTTAATCTAGATTAATCTCACTGTAATCTTGGAATAAATCTGGATGAATCTAGATTAAAATGGTTCATTTGAATTCTGCCGAAGGCATTCAGAATATGTATGCTACCCAAATAAAATAAATGACTAAAAGTAAGTCTTTAAGAAGGGGTTTCTCAAGCCAGGTGGTGCATTAGACTAGGGGCTCATCTCCTGTTTCCAAAATGCATCACAAACTGCTTGAATAGAAAGTGGTAAACTAATTCCACATTGCACAAGGTGCAAACAACGTTACGCCTGTTTCACATATAACAAACCCGGCGGCATCTTAGCTGCATCCATGTTAGCACGTCACGTTTGATATGGTAATTTCACAGTAGGCATACACACAGGTACGAAGACTCGTTCTCGCCCCCTACAGTGCAATTCGGCTAGGTATACATCCGCGCTAAAATATCAAGGTGAAAGTCATCATAACTCACCGAGTATAGACCCAGCTCCCAACCCAACTTTGAGAATAGATTAACGGCGATATTATTTTTAACGCCCGATAAGAGTCTCCCGTTACCGGAGCACGTTACACACATATATATATATATACATATATATATATATATATATATATAGTGCTGTCAAATGGTTAATTGCGATTAATCACATCCAAAATATTTTTTTTTATTTACATAATATATGTTTTCTGTGTTTATTTATTATGTATAAAATGCACACACATGCATGTATATATTTCAGAAAAATACGTTACTTTAATTTATTAAATGTATACATTTATTAAAAAATAATATTAATATAGACGTAAATAATATAAATAATTTGCTAAATATATACTGTATGTTACATAATAAATATACACAAAACACAAATATTGTTCAAACTAAAATTATTTTGGATGCGATTAATAACAATATATATATATATATATATATATATATATATATATATAGTATGTGTGCGTGTGCGTTTGTGTTTGTGTGTGTATGCGTGCATTTTTCCCAAACATTAATTATTAATATTTGTATGAGTATATGATAAAATGTTTATGTTTTCATGAATTTAAAAAGGCATTCTTAATTCAGTTCTGAATGGCGCAGAAGTCAACAGGAGAGAGAGAGTCAGAGTGAGACAAATGCGTTGCTTCCAGCTCTTATTCGGCTAGTGGAACTGGGTATAAAATGAGTCATTACACAGTGCAGGGGCGCAGGGCGGAACACAAAGGGCTGTGGAAAAGCTGCTTAGCATGCAACCCGTGTGCCGCCCAAGTCCCAGCGCTCTCCCAAACCTGGACGGGCTGTCACTGCCTGAAGGAGACCTGGAGGAATGATTGCTGTCCCCGCTATTCACACAAGACAAGCAAAGAAGGTGGGATTGCCCAGGCTCCCCTCTTGTGGAGCACATGGCGTCTGTTCTGATGCACCTTGCTGAGGGAAACCATGAAAGGCTGCTGCTGCTGTTGTTTTCCCCACAAGCCATGAAATATAGGCAATCAGAGAGTGTGTTTACCATGCACCTCTGTTCTTGAGCTAGCAAAGACAAACGGCTATCAAACGTCCTGTTGTTTGTGTGCAAAAGAGGTATTGTTTCGGACCTGACAACAACGACATGTTCGGCTCTTATCCGCACTACCAGGCGCAGGAACAGTTGCAGGAGCTCACACACGCACGCAAATAGCCCTTCATCATAACCGCTGGTCCCTTTCCAAAATAGACTAAGGGCAATCAGTCACACGGCAGCCAGAAATGTGTCAGAGTTTGAACCGGACTTGGACAGCAGCGAGAGAGAGATAGCCAGTGCTCAACAAGTGAAGCTGGCACCACCACAGAGCCTCAGAAAGATAGATGGATGCTTGAGTGAGGGCATTTAAATTTAAATTTAATGCCGCCCAGGGTCAGGGGAGGGGTTGGGGGGGATGGGAGGGGGTTGCACAGAGAGAGGATGCAGGTGCTATGAGCTGGTGCTGAATCGTAATGCATCGTTTAGGAGAGAAATGCAGCACTTCTATAGCGGAGTTAGTTTTGGCACAGTTTGGCCTGAGGCTTTTTAGCAGGATTCTCAGCTGGTTGTTTACGTGTGTGTTCAGTGACGTGATTAGAGGTGATAATTTGTTTCATGGATGATGCTGTTCAGTATAATTGTCTGTCAGCGGAGCATGTGTGTTTCTGTTGCTCGTCATGTAAGGGCAGATGCACTGTTAGCCTTGCCAACAGGAATACTACCAGAATGTTCACTGACCAAGGTTTTTTAAAGATAAGACGAAAATAACTCAAATTAATTACGTCAGCCTGGTATTGTGGACCTGCTCTCATTTCATACAAACACAGCTGCTGCCATTTTGTGATGATTGTTGTACACTGTAATGGATTACAAGATAACATACTGGTAAGATTTTATAACAGGTTTGTTTTAAATCAATTTCTGCGATAACAACCGGCTGGATGTACATTATGCCTTACTTAAAGGGATAGTTCACCCAAAAATGAAAATTTGATGTTTATCTGGGTACCCCCAGGGCATCCAAGATGTGACTTTGTTTCTTCAGTAGAACACAAACAAAGAATTTTAACTCAAAACGTTGCAGTCATATAATTGAAGTTGATGGGAATCACGGCTCTGAGAGTAAAAACAACATAAATACAAAACCAAATTAAACCCTGCACCTTGTGACGACACACTGATGTGTAAAGACATAAAACGATGTGCAAGAAACTAAACAGTATTTGTCGTTTTTTACCTCTAATTCACGCAGGGCCCTATAATGAATTTGGCACAATGTAAAGCAGGGCACAGCGCAAGTGTGTTTGCTAGTTTCAGTCCGGCGCCATTCGCATTTTCTCATCCAGCCTCCACGTCGTTTAATTAGCAAATGCATTTGCGCTCATTTTTGCACCCATGGGTGTGCTGGGCGTGTCTAAAAAAGAGGTGTGTATCTTAGGGGGCTGAAAATAGACTGCACGATAGACCAACTCAAACCCGGTCTAAAGTCTGGCTCAATGTTTCTTCTTTGTTAGAGTGTACATGGTGCTTAAACATAGGGACGCACAGCAGCAAACAAACATGTCAGATATAAAAAATTAAAGGATTGCAATGCATAAGAATTTTTTGTAGGCTAATTAAATAGCATATCCGTCATGGCACGAGCACAACTGGTTCTTAAAGGGAATGGAAGATGTGACTCTGATTGGTTTATTGCACGTTACACCCAAAAAACACTAATTACTCATTAAGAGAATAGGGACAACACGTTAAGACCATGCACCAGAGCGCACCAACCATTTTCCATCGTTAAAATACTAAAAGTGGATTTGGACGTGCCCTGAGTGCACCTGTGCCGTGCGCCTTACACTTTGCGTTTAGACCATTAAAATAGGGCCTGCAATGTCCGAACTGTCCTGAATGCATCCTGAGCGCATTCTCAACAGCCGGTGCATGACACATTTTCTTCTTATTGCTTGCTTTACAGCAGATTGCAGACTTATAAGTGCATTACCACCACCTAGCTCTCAAATGGACTATTGACACTCCTAACTGAGATTGTAGATACGTGGTCGTAATGCACTTATAAATCTGCGATCTGCTGTAAAGCAAGAAGAAGACCACGACGCGTCACACGCAGGATGAAGAAGATGAGAATGTGCTCAGGACAGTTTGGACATTGCAAGAATCAATGGTGAAAACCCAATATAAATACTGTTTCTTGCACAGACCAATCATTTAGTGTCTTTACACATCAATTTATCATCACGAACAGCAGGGTTTAATTTGGTTTTGTTTGTGTATGTTTTTTTTTTTCTCACAGAGCCGTGATTCCCATGCACTTCCATTATATGACTGACAAACTGCAACGGTAAGAGTTAAATATCTTGGTTTGTGTTAAACTGAGTCAAAAACAAAGTCACCTACATCTTGGAATGCCTTGGAGGTAACAAAAAGGCACTAATAATGTTGAAAATTTAAAAAAGAATTTATACAAATCATAGTACAGGTATGTACTGTATGTTGCGACTACATTCACTTTAAATCGCAAAGCTTCTTAAGGAGGCAAATTTATTACAGGTGTGGAATTAATATGTTAATTATTAATACATTATAATCAATCAATACATTCTATAAATGCTGTATTAGGTTAAATGAGGATTTGTAACATTTGGATGTTTAAGTTGTTAATATGTATATATGTTACATAAATATATTGTTTATGTTGAAAACAGTTGTGCTGCTTAAAGGGTTAGTACACCCAAAAATGAAATTTAGCTTGTGTTTTACTCACCCTCGAAGCACCCTAGGTGTATATGACTTTCTTTTAGATTAATCCAGTCGGAGTAATACAAAAAAAAAAAAAAAATCTGTCCAGGCTATTCCAAGCATAACAGTTGAACAGTTCACAAGTCTTCAAATAAAGCCAGCGCATTCATAATAACATGTGACTCACACGGCTCCAGATCTAAGACTCATTCAGACCAACCTTACAAAAGTATGACTTACTGAAGGTATACTTAACAAAAAATAAATAAATTGGGAAACGCATATTAATGATAAGGTACAACTTAAGGCAAACACAGGAAACAAAGCCTAGAGCATTGAAGGCAGTGGCTAAAGGCTGCAATGACAGTATACAGTATAGCTATACAGGGGCGTGGCAAGCTTTTCAAAAGTGTGGGAGATGGATGTGGTTTGTTTATAAACAATAAAAACGATGAATACAGTGACAGGGGGGTACAAAATGCAGGGCTTAAAGTTCTCCGGCACTGTGCCGGATTTCCGGCTTGCAGCGTTTGGCTGGGGGAAAAAAATAACCCTACATTAAAAAATTAAAATAAAAGGGGAGAAAAAAAAACGCCCACACAAAGCTTTTTCTCTGATGGTATAAATAATGCAACAATTTACTGTTTTCAAACATTAAAATAATATACACTTTTCTTTCATAGTTCTTCAACAGGTATGCAAACAATGTCATCATTTCTCACTTTTTTTTCTCCTCAACAGGTAACGTTTCAATCAAACAAAACAGGTAAGGATCCACAAAAGTATTCAGCTAATCAACAAACAATGCTCAAAATATCAAAATCAGTTGCACTGGCAATGAACCCATGAATACACTGCTTAACAATGGCAGTTTGTCCCCCCTCCTCGTCAATTCCCTGCCCTCTTCATCACAGTTATGTTATACATTGCATGCCACATAACGTTACATAACCGAATTTAGCTAGCTGCTGAACAATATCCCAAAAATAGCAATTAGCATTAGTCTAAAAAGCAATATATAATCCCGAAAACACTCGACATGTCAACAAAACGAAAACAGATCTTCCCAAACACATATCAAGCTTATTTAAAAACCTCGAAAGCATAAACACTCAAAGTACCTGGAAAAGGGAGATGTAAATAACCATAACCATAAGTTCCCGCCATAACACCCCAAGAGAGGCGGAACTTAAGGCAGAACAGCCAATTATCAGCCGGTCACACTCAAAGCCGGTGTCATGTTTGAAAGGGAGGGGAGAGGAGGCAGCCGCAGCGAGCACAGACACAGAGCGGCCAGAGGAACGGAGGAGCGACTGTAGTAAGGCGTTTGTGCAAAACTGCGGAAAAACTGCAGAAAACGTGCAGGTGTTGAACCCTCTCACTGATCCCCCATGGGTGCGACGCCCCCGAATATATATATATCTATCTATATATATATCTATATATATATATATATATATCTATATCTATATATATCTATCTATCTATCTATCTATCTATCTATCTATATATATATATATATATATATATATTAGGGCCGGGACTTTAACGGGTTAATTGAGATTAATTAATTACACAAAAAATAACGCGTTAACTAAGATTAATTAATTACAGAAAAAAAAATTCCCGCATTTTTAATAACTTATTTTTGCACCGCGGAACGTTTCTCGCTTGATGAGTTTCGGCGGACCGATACTGAAGCACCAACTAGCGTTCGCATATCACCGCAGCACATCAAGTCTCAAGTATCACCTCAACGCAAAACATATAGCAGCTATCGTGGACTTTACACTTTATGTTGAACTATGTATTATTTTGTTGGTGCAACAGCTTATGTTGAACTCTTTATTGTTTTGGCCAAGGTTATTGAGAGTTGGACTTAGTATGTTATGGCCTCTTAAGCAACAGAGAGATGTTTTCTAATAGTCAGTGTTTCCAATGTTCTGAATGTAACTGACAGTATTGTGTATTATTATTGTGTATAAAAAAAACACTTTACAGAAGGTTCCAGCACCTATAAGCTTTCTGAATTTCTGAAATGTACTATTTCTAAATTGTTTCTAAATATGAAATTGCTACACTTCATGGCAAAAATTGCACTGGTCTGCTAGACTTGGTTGAACAAAAATAAACAATATTTTGTTGCTTAAGCTAATGTCATTATTCAATGGTATACTATAAATCCATGTGAAAAAAAATTACTTCTCACTGTTCTCAGGTCAAATATTTATCTGAGATTAAAATGCGATTAATTTCGATTAATTAATTACAAAGCCTCTAATTAATAAGATTAATTTTTTTAATCGAGTCCCGGCCCTAATATATATATATATATATATATATATATATATATATATATATAAAAATTTGTCAATATGACATCCATTGTCATCAACTGAAATTAAATTTTTATAGACTAATTATTTGTCATGTTAGACTAAAATGAATGAATACGACATGACAAACACTACATTTAAACATTCTTAAACAAACAAAAAAACAAGCATAGGAAAAAAGAAAAAGAGAGAGGAGCTAAAACGAGGGGGAGCTCTCTTCTGCTGTGGAACAGATGGATCGAAATTAATTTAATATACGCAACTGGCTCATTTGAGCATGTGATCTGTAATGTGGAAAAAGGGTGATGGCCATAGCCTTCGATAGCCCTTTCTTCATAAATTATCTATATTCATATTTATAGAACAACAGATAAATAGACACAAAGCAGGCATAAAATGAAGGGAAATAAAGCGCACCCACATTACAGCAAGTCACATCTTATTTGGAAAACACAAACATCAATTAAATTCTTCCTGTAGCTCTCTGAGCAAATGGCACATAACCGAGATGTGTCTGGATGGAACTGCCGATGGCATAGCAGAGCTGATGCAACTTTTAACTGCCTGTTCATGCAGTGTTTGGTCTTTGTTTACAACCTCTTCGAGTACGCTGATGTCATATGCCTGCTTATGAACCCTGCAATACAGGGATGAATACAACAAATTATGCTACATCAAACAAATGATGGCAATAATATACTACGCAAAAACATTACATAAACATTGTAAGTCCTGCAGTCAAAATAATGATATTGCCCTTTCGGTTTCCTCTGTCTGCAAAAAGACACTAAAATTAATTCACAGCTAAAGTTTTTTTTTTGGGGCTCATCACGACTCAATTTTCACAATTTTACACTGTTCCTTCATAATGCAAACACGGAATAGCAGCAGCTCCTGAAGGCAGCTCAGAGATCAGCCATGTTACAACATTCTGACAGTCAAAGAGATGCAATGTCACTAAGGGAAAACACCATTTATTTAGAGCTTTCACAAAGACGGGAGACATGAGAGGTTAAATTGCTTCCAAAGGCAAATGTAATTATTTGCACTGAATTGTGTTGTTTACGAGAACATACAAATATGCAAGCATCTTTTAAGATATCTCAGAAACTCCATGAGAAATCAAATATCAGAATAAAGTTATGGATCCTATAGATAACCCTTTCAGGAACTGAAAATTCTTTGATTATTTATTAGGCCAGATATATTGAAGAACATTTTCACTGTTTTTGTCCATACAATAAAAGTCAAAACAACATGATCAGACATTGCAAAGACAACAATATCAAAATCTTATTTTGTGT
The DNA here is from genome assembly GCF_023724105.1 of Carassius gibelio. Taxonomy (NCBI): domain Eukaryota; kingdom Metazoa; phylum Chordata; class Actinopteri; order Cypriniformes; family Cyprinidae; genus Carassius; species Carassius gibelio. The sequence goes on from NC_068391.1 coordinate 14,268,508, forward strand.
TTCACGGAATAAAGAAAGCAAAACAGGATTGAAATGAGATGTGGCTGACTTTTTTTTTCTTCTTCTCCAATTTTTATTTTTGGTTGCGCTCTTAGGATACTTTTGTCCTTTTGATACCTTGATCTCCATTCATTTTCACTTTATAGAAATGAGCAGCATGAACAGTTTGTCCCACAAAAGTCAAACAGGATTTAAACAACATGAGGGCAAGAAAATAAAGACATATTTTATGATGCATTTGGATTCTTTGATTAACAGAAAAAGAAAAACAATATTTGAAATCAAGATGTTCTGGATTTTTAAATATATGTACTGTTCTTGATCAATTTAATGCATTATTGCTGAATAAAATTTTTTAATTGATATGCTAGTACATAAATACAGATTATTTACACACACACACACACACACACACATAATATATATATATATATATATATATATATATATATATATATATATATATATATATATATATATATATATATATTATACATACATACATACATACATACATACATACATACATATATATATATATATATATATATATATATATATATATATATATATATATATATATATATATATATATATATATATATATATAATACATGGTCAAACACAATTCAAATGACAAGAGGGGGTGCAGAATCGAAAGTAACAAGACAGAATATACATTTTTTAATGATCTGTCCCTTTAAGAGAGAACGTCTTATTTTGTTCAGGGGGAAAACCGTAATCTATCTGATGGCACAAACAAGTTTATTGGCAGGAGAAGTTTATTGGCGATGATTTCAATAAAGGCCACACGGGAAGTATATTTATCTCAATATTTAGTGAACACTTTACCCTTTACACGAGCATGCGGAGGGACCAGAAAAAGGGGGGTGGAGTGTGAAGCCTTCAATAGCTATTAATGATAGTGACATTTAATAGAAAGGGAACAAATGGCATGTTTATGCTCGCCTCTTCTTCAGAGGGGGGAGATAAGAAATGAACGAAAGTCCAAAAAAAAAAAAAAAAAAAAAAAGAGTTTTATAGCTCTTTGGCGTGTCTGCACACAATCTGCAGTTGTTTCACACCAATAAAGCATCTGCTTTACAGCAAATGAATTTTTCTAGGTGAGAAGCACATGCGAGTTGTCTCTTTTTTCTCTCTCTCACAGCTTGCAGGAAAATGCATGCATGGGGGGAAGAGAGAGAACTGAATTAGGGGGCTTGAATTTGCCTGTGGGTTTCTAGGTTAGATAGAGGCACCGTTTGAAATAATAGGCAAAAGGTGGACAATTTTGACAAAAAAAAAAAAAAAAAAAAAAAACACGAGCTAAAAATGAAAGCCATGTCATTGAACATTTGTTGGTATTTCACTGTAACATATTTTTCAAAAAAAAATGGGCAGGGGTGAGCATTCCACAAAATCAGAATGAACATATTGCTCTTGGGCTGCAAATGTGCTCACAATAAAAGCCCTTCGGCAAACATCAGATGCTACGCATCCACTGCTGCTGTGCTGACGTGACGTTTTGGAGGCTTTATCACATTTCCAAAGGTCTGACTTGGTGCCATCAGCAGCAATGTAGTCAATGTGACTCGCACAGGGAGTGGGTCGTTTGGTGTATGCAAGAGTGGGCACGCGTGTGCCTCATTATCATGTTTTGTAGGAGGAAATGATGCGAAGCCAGCAGAGCAGCACATTCGAGAACAGACGCTCACCAGATGACATTGGAGGCTGACTGGTGAATGTCAAGGGTATAGGTGACGTGAAAAAAAACAGCAGTCAAGAAGCCAAAAAAGGCAAAAACTTTGTAACACAGTGTCGGTACATTCACTCAGAAAAGATGCACTAAATTGTTAAGAAAGTGACAGCTAAGACATATATAATGTTACTAAAGATTTTTATTGCATACAAATGTTGTTTCTTTTGATCTTTCTATTTATCAAAGAGGCCTGTTTCCACAAAAAGCTTTTAAGCTTTTAAGTTTTCAACATTTATGATTATGACTTAACTATTTTAAAATGGATTAAAATAGAAAACAGTTAATTTAAAATTGTAATAATATTTCACAATATTTTTTTTATTGACTTTGTACGGAATTAATTGTAATAAATAAATGCATCCTTGTTGAGTACAAGTTCCTTATTAATAATAATAATAAAAAAAAAAAAAACTAACCCCATACTTTTGAACTGTAATATATGATAGTATATGCTTGCTTTCCTTCATAAGCAAGAAAAAAAAAGGAGCTGTTTGTTTGCATAAATTGGTTATTTGATCGCCATTAAAACAAAATACAGGAGGATTTAATAACTTGACAAATTTTAGCAAACAACAATGTCCAAATATTCAAGTAATTAAGGAAGAGATCTCCACAACAGTCACAAAAAAACTATGTGCTGTTCCTCTTTACAAAAACAGCTCCAGTTCAGCAGTATTTTTAGGGTGTCTGGTGTGAATCGCTCTCTTGAGGTCATGCCACGGCATCTCAATTGGGTTGAGGTCAGCAAGCAGTTACAACAAACCCTTGAGCTGAGAAAAAAAAAAAGAAAGAAGAAAAAAAAAAAGCACCTGATACTAGCCGTCACAAATTCACATATTTTTACTCCATCCAGCACTGTGGATGTTTACAATGCACAGCATGTTTACTTAATACATAAAAATACATAATTGCTTGAATGTTATATAAGCAGAGAGTGTCTATTGTCATAAATTAGTAGAAGGTCAGATCAAAATTAATGACCAATTTATGCAGAAATCCTGGTCAATTTACATACGATTTAATGTAATTGCATGACTGTACAAGGGGGTAAAAAGAAACAGGTTAACATATTACCATTTTTCAAAGGCAGTATATTGTCAAGGTAACTAAATCTTTAAGTAAACATGTTAATTTGCATAGGATTGTTCTAAATTAACAAATTAAATAAACTATGAAAATAACACTGAAAATAGATTAGCTGTTTATTTACATTTAATATAAAAAAAGATACTTTATGAAAAAAATTACAGTCCTTGTTGTGACCTAGAAGCACAACTGATTAGAACATTTTCTAGTTTAATTTTTAGTTTGAAAACTACAACCACATTAGCAAAAATAGTCAAATTTGCATTGACCTACAAAATCTTTTTATTCATTTGTCTTCTCTTGATTGAGCCAATAAATAATAATATTAAAAACAGCTGGTGATTTGCTAATGAGAAAATAAACACTCTAAGCCAAGGGACAGAATATAAAAAAATTTGACGTACTAGTTTAGTGTGCATATCAGAATAAAGAGAGCGAGGGAGTGGGGGGAAAAGCTAATTAATTCACTCCCTTGGAAAGAGACTGTTACCGCTAACAAATTTCAATCATGAAGGCGAATGAAAAGTCCTCACTCTGAATTCATGAGAAATTGTGCATGTAATTCTACGAATGAACCACGTATGGTGCTCTAACACCTCCAAACTGAGCAGCAGGGAGGCTCAATCTATTAAAAAAAAAAAAAAAACAGCACAAGCTGATGCAGTGTGTTTTGCCTTTGGAAGTTGATTTATCTGGTGTTGCAGCACTGAATAAACATAGCTATGGGCTGAATAAGAGAGCTACTGACAGAGAGAAAGAGTAAAAACAAGAAAAAAAGGGCAGAAGACCATGTGGGTGGGGGTTGGGGGGGTTTGTGGCCACACCCTCCAAACACCCACGCAAACATAGTTTTTATGACTGATGCCCGCTCATTGCACAGTGATGGAATATTCAATGTTGCATATTCGGCTGTGCACTTTTCTGGCTGCTTTATGTGGCTTTTCCAGCATTGAACAGACGTAAAAGTTTATAATACCTGGAGAAGGATATCCATTAACATTGCCACTCAGCTCAACCGCAGTCGCTCAACTGATGGAGACATACAAATAGTCCATGTAATGCTTCACCCAAAATCGAAAATTCTGACATCATTTACTCACTCTCAAGTTGTTCCAAACTGGTATGAGTTTGGTACTTCTGTTGAGCACAAAAGATATTTTAAAGAATACTGATAACAAAACAATTAATGGTAGCCATTGACCTCCATTAGATTTTTTCTGATAGTATGGAAGTCAGTGGCTGCCGTCAACTGTTTGATCATCATCATTCTTCAAAATATGTTCTTATGCAAATAAAATCATAAAGGTGGAAGGTGAGTAAATTACAACAGAATTTGAACCATTTCTCTAAAAAATAAAAGGAACTATTGCTGATAAAGCACTAGTGTAATGTCATACATTCTTTTGAATTTGACATATAAATCACAAATATCTCATTCTGTCAGAATAAACTATACATTTTGAATGGCTAGCGATAAAAGATTTGGGATTTTGGATTCAGATTGTGTAGGCAGATGTTTGTTTGTTTTCTATGCAATCGGACTTGCGATTTTCACCTGGTGGATGATGAAACATGCAAAAATTCCCCTAAAGAGAAGAGACCTAACCAGTTTTCATTTCTCTCTCAGGCTGCTGACACCAAAAACCGCACATGAAAGTCTCTGTACAAAGCATATGAATATTTAATGTGGTAAACACTGTTGCTCTAGAGTTGAGTTTTATAACCCAGGGTTAGAAGTGGTGCAAACTCTTTTTTTTTTTTATTACAAGTGTGAAAAACTGCATCAAAGTTTAAAAGCGGCCTTGGCCCAGTGTTGAAAAAGACATAACCCAGGGTTAAATGCAGTATGAAAAGCCCCATAGAGAATTGGGATCTAGGTCAGTTGACTTGGACCAATAAGAAACCAGCTAGACCGACATAGCAATGATAATAATTCAATATATTTAAACAGTGCTTTTTTAGGCACTCAAAGTGCTTTAGATTGTGAGGGGGGATCTCCTCATCCACCATCAGTGTGCAGCATTCACCTGCATGATGAGACGACAGCCATAGTGTGCCAGAACGCCCCCAACACACCAGTTTATTTGGGGAGAGGAGACAGTGATGAATCCAATCAGTAGATATGGGGATTTTTAGAAGGTCATGACGGTCAGAAGCCAATGGACAAATTTGGCCAGGATGCCGAGGTCACACATCTACTGTACTCTTTTCCAAAAACTAGATTGGAATTTAATGACCGCAGAGAGTCTGTGGTTTAATGTCTCATCCGAAGGACAGTGCTTGTTGATAGTATAGTGTCCCCATCACTATATTAAGGACCTACACAGATCACAGGGTGAGCACCCACTTCTGGCCTCACTAGCACCTCTTCCAGCAGCAACCTTGTTTTCCAAGAGGTCTCCCATCCTGGTACTGACCAGGCTCAACCCTGCTAAGCTTCAGCAAGCAACCAGTCCTGGGCTACAGGGTGATAAGGCTGCAAGACGTATGTAATAGAATGTATGTACTATGTACAATGTACTAGAATAGACTCTGAAATCCTTAGCAACTGTATAGCATCGCATTTTGAACAGCAAATGACCATATTTGAACATGTAATATTCTAAAGTCCCAAATGCTGGGTTGTGCCTCCGGAACATTTCAGTCTGTGTGATTTAATGAGGGAGAAATCATCTTCCTACATCAGGCTACTCATGCTCATGACAGGTCGCCCAAAGGTCATTAAAGGCCATGGCAAATGCAGATGCCAAATCTGATAATTGGCGAGGCAGGAGTGCTTATGTCAAATACTCCCGTTCAATACAAGGAATTTATACACACACACACACACACACATACACACAATCATTCTAATATGCTGATTTGCAGCTCAAGAAACATTTATTACAATCAGGGCCACATTAACTATTGGGCTAGGCGGAGCTGAAGTCCCAGGGCCTGAGCATTGAGGAGGCCAGTGATTGACTGTGGAGTAGATTGACGAACATCGCTAGCGTTTTTCTGTAAATTCTATGTATTACCATTAGAGATTAAAACGTCACATTTGAGTTTGGTTTACCAATCAAATGCAGTTATTATATATTTTACTTTCGAATGAACTGTGCACATAGCCTATCTATCAGGTGATCGCAGCGCCTAATGTCTGCATTCCCCTCTTTTCACTTCATACTGGTGTAATCTAGAAACAGTCATGCAAAGAACAAGTAAAAATCGATAAGTAAAAATGTCAACTATTCTAAAAACATTTAAAAAAAAATTGTGTGAGGAAAAAAATGTAAACAGCTAGTTTATTTTACTAAAGCTGATGATGGGGTGGGAGTTAGAATATAGTAGCCTGGTATATTCGCTTATGGGTTGAGAAAATCATTTTTAAAAACGTATTTAACTGTTAGGCACATTAAGCAGTGGGGCATAGCCTAATTCATTTTGGCAAATGCATACGTTAAGATGGTTTCTGATATGCGCAGTGTACACTTACTCATACAGCGGTTGATTAAACGAATTAGCCTATTTTTCTTACCTTGTTTTTAAACGTCCGAATACACATCGTTATGTGTCAAAATGTCTGTCTCCCCGTCAACACAGCCATTCATGTCTTAAATGAACATTAATAGTTAAAAATAAAGCGTTACTAGATGTCTATTATGAGATCCTGGCATTATATGATGAGGTTTTAAAGGGATATAGTTCACCCAAAAATGTAAATACTGTCAACATGTACTCAGTTTCAATTTGTTCTGAAACTGTATGAATTTCTTTGTTCTCAACATTAAAGAAGATATTTTGAAGAATATTCGTAACCACCGAAAAATGTATGGTCCCAGTATACTCCAGTGGTGTTCATACTATGAAATTCATGGGGCGCACAGAAACTTTTTGGTTTCCAGTATTGTACCAAATATATATACGTTTGCATTCAACAATAGAAGGAAACTCATACAGGTTTAGAACAACAGCAATATAACTTTAAGTTTGGGTGAACTATTCCTCCGAAGCAGCCTAACAAAGCTGCTGTTGCCATTTGTGTCAATAATGTAAATTAAACACTAGAAAGAAAATCACTCACTTCCCTTGACCGGATTGCTTTTGTAAAATAGTGTATATTGAATTTATACATTGAAGACTATTCAGTCTATTTGTAGTCTATTTTGTACAATATAATATTTATTATTCAGTGCTTTAAGTGTTAGTTTGTCAATTTCTTTGTTGTATTGTAATTCATGACTGCTTACTTGTCTTCAGTAAGTTTGTTTTTACATAGGCTATGTTTTGTGATATTGGAACTGGTAACTAGAATTATGAATCAAAAACTTTGATTGGATAAAAATCCTATTTTAAGCAATATATATATATATATATATATATATATATATATATATAAATCGGAACATTACAGACACTGATTCACCATGTTATATTTGCATTAGAAACATAATAAATTTTTCAGCCTACTAAAGTGCTCCATTACTACCTCTGAACTCTCTGCCGCATAACTAATGTTGTACACAAGCCAAACCTCCTTCAGAAAATCAGGCGTTCTAAAAGGCAGCTCAATACGGGCCTTCGGATGTTTTCAGACACTCTGTGTAATTACTCGCCTTCTGGCACAAACTGTGAAGAAATAAATAAATGAAAGCAGTTGGACTTTAGTACTCTGTATATAAAAATCATTCGTTCGGTTGCCGCTCAGTCTGCTTTTTGCTTTTGCAAACAGGATAATGATTGGTCTTGTTTGCTAGCTCTTATTTTTTGCGTGTGTGTGGTACAGAAAAAAGCTTCTGTTTTTAATGTGTGGCATGTCAGACTGATCTTTCTTCCATTTCACACAAACCTAAACAAAAACGAACTTTTTTTGTGGCTGCGCATGCCACTTTGAAAATATAAAATATCACCTGAAGCATTCCTGCAATTTTTTTTTTTTCAGAAATAACTTCATAGCAGTGTTACACACACAGGAGCGCAAGACTTTTCTACAGTAGATTTCTAATATTTACAGAGTAAAATAATAATGCATATAAAAATAAACTCACAGATTTTTGATGCCGTCTCCAACCCTTTCACTAAAGGAATTATGCAAATAAGGTAGCTGCAATCTGGTGAACTTTACTGGGCCTAAACAGCATCACTCCACCACTCTGATCCAGACTCTTGAATCTTCAAAATGTAAAAAAATGCACTTGTCTACACAGCTTGGGTGAATATTTGGTGAGTTATAACACCTTTCTCCATCATTCGATGAGTTACTGCTGCCAAGATCAATAGAAATCAAACAATATGTCTAGTAAAACAATTTTATAGGCAATAAAATAGACGGTTTTTGCACAGGCATAAAAGCACAACACCAACTGCAGAGTGATCCTATGATCCTAAGTCACACAGAAAGGATGCATGGAAAGAATAATCATTTCAGAATTTCAGCGCATTTAACACCTGCTTAAACATGATTGTGGGTGGTTAGTGACTAAAGAATTTGGTGCCGATCCGGGCCAGTTGTCTTTGTGGTGGTATGAAAGTAGAACTACAGTAGATTTGGTGACAGTGTGACACTGTACTTAACATGGGAACGGACATTATGAAGGATGATGTGATCAAATTCACATTACAAACAACACACAACAAACACTGACAATGTATAATATGAGTAGTACTGATATATATATATATATATATATATATATATATATATACACGTACTATGCATGTGCATGATGCCAGTGTTTTCCAAATTCCCATTTTTGTAGTTTACATAATACCTCTTAATAATCGTGGTCAAAAACTTAGACTGTAAATGCAACCTCTTTCAAGTTTGATTTAACTGGCCCCCAAAATGCTGTTCTTCTGTAAATGAACGGCCAAAATGCATAAAAAGTTTTTTGTTTAGTTGAAAATGGTATTGTGTAAATGCCCTACGTTTGAGTATGTGTGCAAACATCCTACTGTGATGCGGTTTCAATTCCATACTTCCTTCAGTGTGTACGTCTCAATCAATGCCAGCGAACCAAAAGCAGGAGAATGAGTTGCGACGAGCTGTTGGAAACCCACCTTAAATTCGTCCTAATTCTGTCAGCATTTACTCTCCCGTGTCACTGACTGTCTGACATCCTCCAAAAGCAGCAGCCAGAACAGGGTGACGTCTCAGTCTGTGGTTGTCTAAACGATGTGGAAGTGCGTTTAGATGGAGGCCGATGATTACGATTCCACCTCGGATTCTTTCGTGTTGACATTTCACCACAGAGCACGTCCTTCTCCCCTCCAATTACTCCATCCCTTCCCACTTCTGGACAGGGGGGGGGTGACCTTTCAATCTCCTCTAAATATATTTTTATATGGTGTGTCTGTTTTAAGGCCTGGCAGGACCTGCTATACAATTAGAAGACATTCACGCTTTGATTGCTCTCTAATAAAGCGATCGGGAGTCGGACTGGCAGCCAGCACCTAAGGGCCTGCCACCATGTCACGCTGAGGGACTGGCTGCCAGGACTGCAGGCAAGTGGCTGTTAAAGTCTGGACACTAGTGGAAGCATGGGCCGCACTGAGAGAATGAGATCATGTAGAATGAGAAAAGTAACGGTCAAACACATGACTTACAGTCCATTTTCCTTCTTGGAAAACAATCCAAATTTATTCCACTCACTCAATACCTAGCGAGACGGCTTTGTTTCTAGATGTCAATGCAGAACTCAAGACACCTTCGATCAGTGCTCTGGTTAAAGACATCATTCATTCACATCAGCTCGAGTCTTGCAGCTCAACACACTCTACAGGCGCAAGCAGCTCACAATCCTTACACGACAAAAGTACTTACACAGCACGAACTCGTAAAGCACAGGTCAGAAAGATGTTCATCATTCATGAAACCATATTGGCGCCTGTCAATCATTTGCTTGAAACATTGCAGACATATTTATTGGATTTTTTTCCCCTGGTCAGGTCTCTTTTGGTGACCCATACATGTCAATTCCATATACTGTTCCCTACCAAAGCATGTTCAAATGGTAAAAACCTCCACTCCATACACAGAACCTTCGAGCAGGAATCTGAGGTTTGCATGGATCAACTGACCCTGGTAACCTACTAGCTTTCAGAAAATTCAGTATGAAGGATTCATCTGTAAGATGACACCAAGCACTTTAAATTGTTCTCCTTCAACGTAACACAAGAGAGAACACAGCCACTTAAAATACCAATAAATAAATACAATAAATAAAAAGAGAGTATCAGTGTAATCAATCACCAGTAATCTAACATATATCTTACAGATAAAATGACAAAACTGTTGTAACTTACTGATCTAAGATATTTTAAAAAAGCATAAAATAACTGCTGACTTATTCTGACAAAAAGCTGAATTTTTATTTTTTGTAGTCTCTATTTTAATAATTGTATTAATATTAACTGAATATTTTGAATATATATTTGTATTTTCTTTTATTTTACAAACACAAGTTTTTCAAGTCTAATTGTGTGTGTGTGTGTGTGTGTGTGTGTGTGTGTGTGTGTGTGTGTGCGTGTGTGTGTGAAACATTTCCGGAAAAAAAAAACGGATTTCTAAAATATCTTAAAAGGCATAAAATAACTGCTGAACGTGCATTTTTCACTTAAAAGTATGATTGTTTAAAAATAATATATTTGAATATTTTTTTATATTATTCACCAAATGTTTTAAGAATCTATTTACTTTATTTATTCCATGCCATAAATTACATTCTCACTAAAATTTTATTCTATAACAAAATCCAAATGATGCAGCTTTGTTTACTTTCAAGTTTTGATTAGATTTTGATTCTCAAATGTAAATGTCTATACTAAATACATATATACTGGACACACTAAAGTGTATTGTACACTGTTCAAAAGTCAGATCAGATCAGAGGTCAGCATTTTTTGTTGTTGTTAAAGAAATAACTATTTTTATTTATCAAGGACACATTCAATTGATGAAAAGGGACAATAAATACATTTATAATTTTACAACACACACACACACACACACACACACACACACACACAAACAAATACTTTTCAACAAGTCACTTATTTCCTTTATGTGTACACATTTTTCAAGTAGAAAAAAAACAAAGTGCATCTCTAAAACGAAAGAGCTTTATTTAATGTTTTGCTCCCCCCACCACCTCCAAAAAAAATAAAATAAATAAAGATTACTCCTGTAAGGAAATGTAGCCCATTTTATGTGCGGGGCACGACTATGTAAAATGTAAGTTTGGCTGAGCTGATGCTTGCAGAGAAAGGTGAGAGTAGAGTCCAAAGCTGCAAGGCAAAACATCAGACATGAAAGTGCAGCATCTATTTAATTTAATGGTCACTGCTGGAGGCTCTGATGTAAGGTACAGAGGGATGAAGTGAATCCTGAATGAACAAGGGAAGTAGGAAAGAGCAATCTCTTAAGATTCACAGGGACCGGCCTGCTGTGTCCTTGGACAGGGCTCAGGACGGGTAACAACATTACAAGCCATCTAATTAGACCTCAGGTGATGGATGTGTCTGTTCACAGGAAATCAAAGTATGAAACATAGATACATCCACTTGAATACGCTGTTCTACAACACGAGACACATGCAATACAACCCGGGATATTCCGACGGGATTTGCATGACATTCGACGCGTATGCGGAAGAAGTCTGGGAGGGATCGGATGACTGTCTGCGGCTCTCACATTTCCTGTTACTAAAAGCAAGCGTGCGAATAAAGGCGTCTGGAAGTCGCTGAAAATGTGCGAGATGTCACACAAGCAGAAGGTGTAATTTGTGCTAATGATATTCCTAAATAATCGACGCTAATTACAGAGGTCAACCAAAATTATTCTCTCCATATGTCTGCTGTCTGGAAAAAAAATGCATGGGCAAGTTCTCTCTGTGTGTGTGTTGTAGGTGACAAGGTAAAAAGCTGACTGACTGCCTTTGTCCCACTATTTGAGGAAGGGAATGAGTCATGCTTTAGTGAAGCTGCTCCAGCTCTGTAGCCGCCCAATGGATTTTGTGTTGCTCGTGTGAAAAAGACTTTTGCAGGATTGTTTTTCTCTTCACACCTGCAGCCTGTTCCATAGTCTTTCATGTGGACGAGGATGAACAGGTGTGCCACTGCTGCTTTATAGGTATAAAAGAGGTGTAGTTAAATCTAATCATCTGTTAATGTACCAAAAAGCACAAACGCTTGCATGAAAACTCCCTTTCTATGGAAAGCCGATCTAATGACGAGGAATAAAAAGCATGAATTATGTTTAAATCAGGACATGCCTTGTATTTTCTCAGTTTAAACCACCTTTCAAGAAAGAATAATTGTGTTTATTGATTTATGTCTATGTAGGTGTATGGAGTACTAGCAGTCAGACTAAATCACATTAAAATCACCTTATCCCACACTAAAGTGCTCAGAAATCCCTTTACTGTCAAATACTGGCCTCCTCTTTAGTTTCTAACAGCTGTCTGTAGTTTATTTTGTATTTTTTATAATAAGATTAATCATGCTTATTAATCTCTTTCAACTAGTGTGTGAATGTAGAACAGCCTTCATGTTTCTATGAAACTAGCAGCTAATAATCATTTTTTTTATTCCTCTACCTGAGCATGAGAATGTACAGTGCTCTTCAAAATGTACATTATGTATATACAAGATCATTTCAAGTCATTTTCACCTTTATAAAGGAGATGGTGTTGCAGGTATAGGGTGCTGTGACACAATTGTCTGAAGTGTTAATCGAGTTAGCGGTGCAGAAGTTGTTTTGTACTCACAGATCTGCTGCATCAACAAACTCCACAGCTTCATATTTCATGCATAATACATTTGGCGAATGTTTACATATGCTGCTTGTACACTGGTCACTTCTGGTACTGATAAATAAGCAACGTAAATAATTGATGCCTTATTCACATCGATTCTTCATACAGTGGATTCTCAGTCATTGGCTGACAAGACTAAAGGTGATATAAAACATGAAACTAGAGAAATTAAACCTGTACATTATTAGCTTCATTTCCAATCAGGGTCCAACATTAACTTTCTGCACCAGCCAACAGTGGGTCAATTAAGAAAATTATCTGTTTATATGACCATTATTAGTTAATCTAATCTAATCTAATCTAATCTAATATAATATAATATAATATAAACCATGTTGCAGTTCCTAATGAAGTTACAATTTTATTTAGATGCAAATGGCGTTTGGTGAATGTTAATTTTGAACCCTGTTCCCAATATATGGTCGTTCCACCCAAGGGAAATATGAGACAGAATTAATGTTACTAATTTTAAGTTGAATCAATGTGTATAACACAAATAATACACTCCATATTTTCCAGAACTGATAAGTGCAAATGCATAATCTTATCAAAAGCAGACATGATGTGTGTATTTCCATTGTTCCATGTATCAGTTCTAAAACTACATTATAGAAACGTTGCAAATGAATTGAACTATATTAAACAGCTTATTTAAATCTCCCTAGGTGTTTAATGAAGATGATGTTTAAAACAATCCAACACTGTTATCTGCTCTTTTTTTAACGTTTAGAGCAGCTAACCCTATTTATCTTCATTTAGCTCATTAGGCCAGTCTCCAGAGCATTATTGTCAAAAATATGGAGATGTTAAAGCAAACACAATCTGCTTTGTGCACAGGGCCAGTTTCTGTTTGCAAGCAAAGCACAGTAGGATTTTTTTTATTCTACATCATCGCAGACATTAAATCCCACGGTTCCACCTCCAAGCCTGTGGGTAATTAAACATTTTAAATGCAACCCAAATTGCATATCTTTCTGCCTTCGGTTCAGGGGTCACTTGAACCATTACTAGCTCTTCATGAACATTATCTTGCGATCCTCAGTAATTAGAGTGTTCTGCCTTATCTGCACATTAAAAAGACTGCATTGCAGCGCACCATCGTTTAGTACTTCAAACACACAGCTCAAGAGATTATCAAAGGAGAAGCCTTGAACAGCTTATTAATGTGGCCAAACAAACCTCTTTAATAAAGCGGTTTAATCCCTACTAAAGAGCAAAGCGCTACTCACGGTCACTGCAGAGGGGACCTCCGTATGTCGTCATGGTGCAGTCGCAGGTAAACCCCTCCCACTGCTGCAGACACACGCCCTGATTGGAGCAGGAGTCCTCGGTGCAGGTTGTGCCAGGGCCGGCTGAAACCAATTATAATCACCATAAATCACATATACTATCATCATGTCCATACTGACACAAGTGTCTAAGCTCAGAACCTCACAATGGTACGGTGTACATTTTAAATGACTTTTTGTCCGAGTCCGTTTCGTCTATTGACTTTTTGTCCGAGTCCGTTTCGTCTATTGACTTTTTGTCCGAGTCCATTTCGTCTGATGCCTTTTTGTCCGAGTCCGTTTCGTCTGATGCCTTTTTGTCCGAGTCAGTTTCGTCTGACGGCTTTTTGTCCGAGTCCGTTTCGTCTGATGCCTTTTTGTCCGAGTCCGTTTCGTCTGATGACTTTTTGTCCGAGTCAGTTTCGTCTGATGCCTTTTTGTCCGAGTCCGTTTCGTCTGATGCCTTTTTGTCCGAGTCAGTTTCGTCTGACGCCTTTTTGTCCGAGTCCGTTTCGTCTGATGCCTTTTTGTCCGAGTCCGTTTCGTCTGATGACTTTTTGTCCGAGTCAGTTTCATCTGATGACTTTTTGTCCGAGTCCGTTTCGTCTGATGCCTAATGTTAATTGTATGAGACCTGAGACCTGACACCTGACGTTGTTTTTCCTGAGACCTGAAGCTTTTCAGTCTGAGGCATGACGCCTTTTCATTTAATGACTGAGGTCTGATGATGTCCTAAAATGTATATATATATATATATATATACTGTACATAATAAATAAACAAATATTATACATATTATACATTATGCATTATAAAAAAGTCCAAGGTTTTTCACATTTGGACATTATAATTAATAATAATAATAATAAAGATAACTTAATAGATAGATAAAAGATAAATAATAATAACAGTAGACTTTTTTTTTTACAGAACCTGTTTTTATTTTATTATTATTATTTTTTTATTAACTAAAACAATAATAAAGGTGTCTAATAATTTGTACAAGAACCCTCTCTTTTAAAAATATCTATTTTTTCTATTTTCTTCTAAGGCTTATGATTTAGCCCCAACCAAAGAGCAATCAGATTATTTCATGAGGTTCTTCCAGCTTTCCAAGATGGTTTCCTTTGATCAAATAAATAAAAAGTTTAACTTAATTTAAAACAAAGAATATATAATAATAATACAATGTAAAAAAAAATTAAAATCAAATAAGTATATATAATGTATAATGTTATATGTAATAGTTTTATTACAATATGAAACTAGACTAATGGGAAAGTACAAAATTGACACGAGTGGCATGATGTGCGCATGTTTCTTGGCACATGGAAGTGGTGTATTTTGACTTGTGTACATTGTTATGATGTCCCTTGAAAGGCTCAGAGCAGCAGTACACACTAACCTTCACATCCTCGCTCCACTTGCCCCACACGGTGCAAAGCATCTGCCACCAGGTCAGGAAGCCTGCCGTTCAGGTCAATTGAGGCCAGGCAGCCCTGATAGCCATCCCGTGATGCTATGAGCTTGGGCAGACTGTTGTACATGCTCTTCCCAATACCTCCAATGTACAGCTCTCCTAAAAAACACACACACAGAAAACATACACCGTTATCAACACATATCATAATCAGGTTCATTCAGCCGATTTCTTCGTCAAATTCAGCTGATTCTCCATCTGGGGTTGAATATCGGTCTTTAAAATAAGGCAGAAATCAATGATGATAGTGTTACATTTAAATGATGTTCTTCATGTTGATTGGAGCTTCAGAAGTGTGATCCTGTGGTACTCTAACATGAGCTGAATATATGTGGTTCTCTTTTCGGCTAATTCCCTGCTGATGACGGCTAATTCCAAT